>NC_135823.1:30026983-30326983 GCF_964213995.1 Mustelus asterias | reverse complement strand
CTGAACAAGGGCAACTAGGGATGGGCAATAAATGTTGTAAGAAGTTTAACAACACCAGGTTAAAGTGTTGGACTTTAACCTGGTGTTGTTAAACTTCTTACTGTGTTTACCCCAGTCCAACGCCGGCATCTCCACATCAATAAATGTTGGCCAGCCAGTGATGGCCATGTCCCACGAATGAATTAAAAAAAATCCTGCTGGAAATCAGAAATGAAAACAGAAATGAAAACAGAAAATGCTATGCACTAAAGACTTATGATGTCTGAAGTAATCCTGACTAAACACCTCCCCACCATCCTCATGCCTGTAGCAATGAAGGTCGCCTGAGTGGGATTTTCCAGTCCTACCAAATGCAATGGTTTTTTGTGTGGTTCAGCAGCTGTGCCGCTGAGGAATCCACCAGCCAACGGCAACCAGGCTCTGCCACCAGACAACCTGCCACAGCGGGGCTGGAAAATCCCGATCATAATCTCCTTGGAATGGCAAAAACAAGTGATCAAATCAATAAGGTGAAAAAATACCCTGGAAAATTCCTCTCTTACGCCCTCAGGTGATTGAAACAATTCCAAAAGATCAGATGGATCAGATGCTTTGTATAAAGTAACTTGCCTTCTATCATTCAATCACGGTCTCAGTTAAGAACTGATTCAGTCCCCTCTTAATGACATGCAGAGAGTCAGCATCCACCACACCAGCTGGTAATGTATACCAATATATTTCTTTCTTTCATTCGAGTTTGGTACCGTAGCTAGCATTCTGCTGCTGTCTGATGTCTGATGAGGCTGCACTTTGAATCTGTGTCCAGTTTTGGCCACTGAGTTAGGAAATAGATATATTCTGGGAACGGAGCCAAGAAGGGCCGTGAGTCTAATCCTTAGAGTCAGAGCATTGAGTTAAAAGGAAAGGTTGGAAAAACTTGGGCTCTTCATTCTTGATATGAGCCACACAAGAGCACACTTTCTCATGTTCACAAGATGTTAAGCAGAATGGACTGGATTAAACCTCACTCTATTTCATAGGAATCCCTACAGTGCAGAAGGAGGACATTCGGCCCATTGAGTCTGCACCGATTCTCCAACAGAGTACCTTACCCAGGCCCTAACCCCACATATTTATCTTGCCAATCCAGCTAACCTACACATGTTGGGACACTAATGGACAATTTAAAAGGCCAATCCACCTAACCCACACATCCTTAGACTGTGGGAGGAAACTGGAGCACCCGGAGGAAACCCACGCAGACACAGGGGAATGTGCAAGCTCCACACAGACAGTGACCTGAGGCTGGAATTGAACCCGGGTCCCCGGCGCTGTGAGGCAGCAGTGCCACCATGCTGCCCTATGGTGAGAAAATGGACAAGTACCACTGAATTATCAAAGAATGACAGATTTGTTGGGCCTATAATGATGTTTTCCTTTTCCTAAAAAATTTTTTCTATCTTATGTTCTGCACTCTCTTCAAGGTTAAATACGGCCTTTGGATGCTAAATTCAGTATATTTCTGTGTGGAACCTTCCTGCTCCTTGATCCTTTCTATTCTCTGTCTGCCCTGCCACAGCTCACACCACTTGCAATTTGCAATGTAGTAGTCCCTTCCTCTGAGCTTGAATGGTACCTCACTGCCAAAGCTAAATGATAGTTATACATCACAAAATATGCCTCTTTCTTGGCTTACTTTGCAACATTTTCTCTCTGTAACTGACAAGCATGCCTAATAGCTTTTCTCTTTTATAAACAAGTATCTTGGATTAGCCAAAAGAATTACGAGTAGCAGACTTCCAACTCATCTTTAGACAAGTACCATAATAATGAAAGTTTAGAGACCGTGGAATTTGAAGGAAATGTTCATCTGCATTTTTCCAACAGCCAAGACTTCATCTTCATCCATCACTAGCTCCTGGGCAATTCAACTTATTAGATTCAGATTGTAAACATTATTAATCTGTGTCTTATTGAATCATTGACAGTTTATCTCCAGACAAACATTCACTTCTTCCTCTTCAGCGAGATCAAAGCATACACGGAAGGACCTGGTTTACATCATTGCGAGGAAGGAACCCTTAATGCACCAAATTTTGAGGATGAAATGTGTGAGCTTTCATTGGATAATGTCCTTCAAAGATTCAACAGAGGCTTTGGGGAGATTTGCACAAGATACATCAGTGCATCAAACTTCTTAAAGTTTCGTCAAAACCTTGCAAGCACATCAAACAGATTCTTAGAAATATACATCTCTTGGTGAAAAAATGATCCTCTGTACGTCTTTTTGCAAAGCACCAGGGCTTTTCAATCTTACTATAAAAGGTTTGATGTACCTTTTCTTGCGTAAACACAGGATTCTCCATCTTTTGCAGTGTTTGACATCAATATCCTTTTATTTAACCAGAGCTGTCACAGAGTGTGGAAATAATATTGTCTACTCACCTTTTCACCTGCTCACTTCAGACGGAAGGGTAGTTAAATTTAGATACATTTATCCAAAGCATGCCACCACCAGAAGCCCATGGACATAGTTCACTTCATCTTTCACAAATTACAAAGAGGAAATAGGGATGTGATGTCATTGTCTACATTTAAATAAAACAAAGGTTTTTTTTTTTGACATTCCGAGTATTGGTAGAAATTTCAGTCTTTCCATTATGCAGTTCTGTGTTGTCCAATACAGAGACATTTTAATTAACTCACAGCTGAAACCATCTCTGCCCTAGCTATTGGCTCATCACTTTATATGACATTGATCAAAGCATATAACTACATTACAATTCAACTCTTTTCATTGTGTGAAGGACTAATACCCATAGTGGAAAATATCACTGTGACTGGGAAGAAGAGGGTGAAGAAGGTGTTCTTATACGATGAAATGAGGTGCAAATAATGTTAAACTGAAAGGACTGATTTTTTTTGCAATGCCATTGAAATGTTCTAAGATTGGGTTCTGTTGTAATCAGACAAATTCTTTGTACATCACTGTGAGGAGTTTATGTTGTCAGGTTTATGGGCTGACATTGAAGTGAGCTGCTGACAAGGTCACCACATCAATGATACACCGATGATTTAATGCTCTCAAAAGGTGCCAACCAAGATGAGAGTGGGTGACACCATTTTGTTTAAAGCAAAGAGCATTTTAGAATATTTCAAAAGCACTCTCTTCTGCAAAGGAGCTGCACTCTTAGGTAATGCAATTGCTTTTATCACAGAGCCATCACTGTTATCTCAGGAGAGCACTAATTTCTCCTCTCACCATCCATCCACAAACAGAAAGATGTTTGACTTGCTTCCCTCTTTATAAGTGGTGGCATATTTCCCAACCCCTCAGTTTTGGTGAAATCCAATTTTCTATTAATAACCCCAAAGCAAACTTGAGTTAGGATGAATTCAGAGGGTTAGTTCATTTGCACACACTCAAAGCATGGGAGGTGGGTTATGATGTTGCCTCCTTTGCATTCATATTATAACACAAGCTTTCGGAGTGCTGCTCTTTCATCAGGTGAGTTGCCTGGGACTCACCTGATGAAGGAGCAGCGCTCCGAAAGCTTGTGATACCAAATAAACCTGTTGGACTTTAACCTGGTGTAATGAGACTTCATACTGTGCCTACCCCAGTCCAATGCTGGCATCTTCCCTTCATATGGTAAAAGAGGGATAGAAAAAAGAAAGATTGACAGTACAGAGACCACAGAGAAAATAAATATTGTTTCATGTGGGTTCCAGAGTCCAGAATCAAAGTCCAGTGAGGTATTCCTTTACAGAGGTCAGTGATCAGAAAACCGATGAAGGATAATTTTTCCAGCGGTGTTGATTTCACACAATGAGATAGGCACTCAGTGGTGAATCAGTCTTGTAGACAATGGTATAGAGTTTTCAGCAGAAGCAGTGTCGATGGGGCCAGGTGTCTTACCTGAACCAGAGCTCCATGTCTGTGATGCTGCTGGTTAGATGGTAAAATGACAGACTAACTTTGCAGTTCTACAAGGCATTATTATTGGTTCCACAAGCTGGACGTTCATGTCATATGACTCCAACATCTCCACCCTGGCTTTGGCAAAGGATGTGTATCCCTCGTCTGGGTCCCTGAGATTGTTGAGTGTCTCATTAAGAATTGAAGGGAAGGCTGCATGTCTCCAATCTACTGCACCTTCAGTTAAGGTATCTGTTCCCATTGAGACCTAGAGCCAGAGAATTGATCAGAATGACTCACTCTGACTCTCCTCTGGAACCTGCCTCCTCTTCCATGGACAAAGTGACTTTGTTGACAGTGTAAAATGGGTGATAGTGAGCTGAGTTTCACATTACTCTCCATTTTCATTTTGGTTGATGCCAGAGGAAGACCATTCCCTTCTCTCAGCTTATTGAGGTAATTGAAAACTAGAAATCATTCCCTCCTCTGCACCTTTTCGAGAGCTTCTGTACCATCATCCCAACCTGAAAACTGTATTCTAGGTGAGGCTTAAATAAAGGATTGTGCAAGGACACCAAAGTTCCATAGTCTTTAAACTAAATCATCCTCATGTTATGTCCTAATGTTCACTTCACCTTTTCAGTAGCCTATGGTATGAACAAATGCTGTTTGAGAATTGCTTCTGTGAAGTGCCTGGTATGTTTCACTACATTAACGGTGCTGTAAAATGCCACTTCTTGTTTGTTCTGGTTCTTGAGAAACTTATGTAAGAATATAAGAAAGAGAAGAAACAGTAGGCCATTTGGCCCTTTGATGCTGCTTCACCACTCAGTCAAAGGTCTTCAAGAACATAGTCTCTGATTTCCTATTTGTTGAGGACTGTGTTTTAGTTGTCTGTTCAGAGCTCGTCATGCAATGCAGCAAGGACTTTTTCTCCAATGCATGCGGAAAATTCACCCTGATGTTCAGCATGAAGAAAACTGAAAGAATGTTCTGGGGACCCAGGTACGAATCCCGCAACAGCAGATGGCGGAATTTGAATTCAATAAAAACATCTGGAATTAAGAATCTACTGATGACCATGAAACCATTGTCGATTGTCGGAAAAACACATCTGGTCCACTAATGTCCTTTAGGGAAGGAAATCTGCTGTCCTTACCTGGTCTGACCTACATATGACTCCAGTGCCACAGCAATGTGGTTGACTCTCAACTGCCCTCGGGCAACTAGACATGGCCAATAAATGATGGTCAGCCAGTGAAGCCCGTGTCCCACGAATTAATAAAAGAAAACAGCCTGCTCCAGGAAAGCCCCATTTTGAGCCCAAAGTTTCAGTCCATGACCAGAACCTGGCAGTGGTTAAGTTTATTTATCTCAGCAGCACACTCTCAATCTGTTTGTACCAATGATAAGACACATGCAAGAATTGCCAGAGCAAATAAGCCTTCCAAAAATATTGAAAATCAGTCCAGGAATGAAGAGGAATGATTCTGCCCACCAAACCGAAAGTCTGTAGAATAAGGTCTGTAACACCCTGCTCTACACATGTGAGGCTTGGACTGTGTACCAGCATCATGCCAAGAAGCTCACCGCTTTCGGAAGCTTCTGAAGATCAGAGGGCAGGACAAAATACTGAGGTGATGACTCGTGCTGGCCATGCCAAACCACATTGAGACAGTCACAATGAAGTTGGGCTTGTCGTGAAGCCAGAATGGCTGGCACTCGCTTACCACAGTCAATCTTCTCTAGACAGCTTGAATTTGGGATGCGCTCTCATGGTGATCAAAGGAAAGCTACAAGGACACTCTGAAGGCTTCATTTAGGAGTTTTGGTACCGGTTTCAAGGCCTGGGAGAGGCTCATCCACTGGATCTGGCTCAACCAAGTAAACAATGGTGCAGACTCCTTTGAAAGCAAGCGCATTATCAGAGCACATATCACACAAGGAGTGAAATCCAGAACCAGCAACTCATCCAAAACTCAATTGCCTGCAGTATCCTGTCCTATATGGATCAGAAAGTTCCAGACAGAGATAGACATTAGCAGTAACCCTCATACCCATTGGAATCAAACAGCCCAGACAATGAACATGGTCACCTTCACATTGAAGAACGAGCAGCAATGGAAGAAAGACCACTCAATAATATCACGGCTGATTTGATAGTAGCTTTAACATCACTTTCCTGCTTGCCCTCCATAAACCTTCACTCCCTTGTCGATCAGAAATTTGTCGAGTTCAGCCTTGAATATATTCCTTGACCCCCCCCCCCCCTTTCTGTGGGAGAGAATTACACAGACTAACAATCCTCAGAGAAGAAATTCCTCCTTGTCTCCCTCTTAAATGGGAGACCCTTTATTTTTTAAATGATGCCCCCTAGTTCTAGATTCCCCCACAATGAGAAACATCCTGTCAAGCCACCTAGTCAAGCCTCATCAGAATCAATTAGAGGTCAATAAGGTCACCTCTCATTCTTCTATAATTTACCTCACTACACTATCCCCATTTCCCCTGATTCCCTTAGAGTCCAAATATCTGTATATACTATAATGGCTAGGTTCCTTTACCATAAGAAACTTCAGTTCTGTGCTCCACATAATATATATGTTTAGCGTTAGCATTAGCATGCACTCCAGTTCTGAAGAAGAATTATATAAACTTTTTTAAAATTTATTTGTTCGCGGGATGTGGGCGTCACTGGCTGGCCAGCATTTATTGTCCATTCCTAATTGCCCTTCAACTGAGTGGCTTGCTAGGCTATTTCAGAGGAGCTGTTAAGAGTCAACCACATTGCTGTGGGTCTGGAGTCATATGTGGGCCAGACTGGGTAAGGATGGCAGATTTCCTTCTCTAAAGGACATTAGTGAACCAGATGGGTTTCTCCAACAATCGACAATGGTTTCACAGTTAAACTTTTAATTCCAAATTGTCTTTTTATTGAATTCAAATTTCACCATCGGCTGCGGTGGGATTTGAACCCGGGTCCACAGAGCATACCCTAGCTCTTTGGATTACTCGTCCAGTTACAATACCGTTACACCACTGCCCTCCCCCTGTTTCTCTCTCAGATGCTGCTAAACCTGTTGAGTTTATCCAGATTTTTTCTACTTGTGTTGCACTATTTCATATTCTATTTGCAGAAAATTTCACCATTATCCTACCTAGATCAGTTTGCCTCTGAACAATGCGCATCACATTCATAAGTTTATAAGATATGGGAGCAGAATTAGGCCATTCGGTCCATCAAGTCTCCTCTGCCATTCGATCATGGCTTATACATTCCTCATCCCCATTTTCCTGCCTTCTCCACTTAACCCTTCAACCCATTACCAATTAAAAATCTGTCTAACTCCTCTTTAAATTTACTCACTGTCCCACCATCCACCGCACTTTGGGATAGCAAATTCCATGTGTGTTCAGAGGGGAATGCGTGGAAAGCTATAGCGTGTACGCTTTTCTCTCTTTGCTCAAAGGGACAATTGGTGGGGTGGGTGGGGTGACTGGTTGGGAGCTTTGGGGTCCAATGGTAAACTGTTAGTTCAAGCGCCCTTGGCAAGGTTTGGCAAAGGTCAGCACGGCATTCGTGTGACTGCTGAAGTCAGGTACCTAACAGCATGGCTTCCCGAAGCAGTAACCATTTGAGCATTTGGATTCAATTTGTCTGCCAAACCAGTAAGTCCAGCATGCATTGAATTGCCTTGACTGTAGAAGCAGGACATAGCCATCGCTCTGCAGTGTGCTGGTTCATACAGGCTTGGAAATGTTTGGGATGGGTCAAATCCCCAGCCCGAAATCTAAATTTACCTGCACAGCCCCCAGTACAGTTTGGTAAGTAATATTAACAATGTGAGCTCCATGCTGGTGAGCAATAAGAGGGCAGAGTGTGAAACTGTCATTGCAGTGACAAGAAGGCACTTGTCCAAATGCAGTGGCAGCTGAACACTGCTATTGAGCTGAGCAATCTGTTAATATATCGACACAAGGCTAAATATATTCTCAGTTGTCTGAGCTATCGTATAATCCAACGCGCACAGAATTTCCCTCGCAGCCTTGACAATGTATCTTGCATTTGTAAAACACGGTTTTTAATAGAATTTCCACCAACAAATCATTTAAGGAACAAGTCAAACCACAAGTAGATACTGGCACTGACATTTGGTAATACTTCCCTTTATATACCAATTTGATCACATCTGCTCAGCACTTCCAATGGAATGCAATTACTCTTGGAGTGTAAAAGTGCCCATTTAGTGCTGACTTCATTTGATACACTGACATGCAACTTCTCTATTTGCACAAAAATGTCTGTTCAGACTGGTGTTTTGGGTTCTTTAGCATTTATCTGAACGGACATTTGGGAGAGTACCCTAGAATCCCTACAGTGCAGAAGGAGGCCATTCAATCCATCAAGTCTGCACTGACTCTCCAAGGTCCACTCAATCATGGCTGATCCTGGGCTTCAACTCCATTTTTCCACCTGCTCCCTGTTGGATTTATTAATCACAATCATATTTATGAACCTTAGTTCCGACCTCTCCAAAACTGGATTCTTATATGAATCTAACGTATCAAACCATTCACACACTGAAAACTTCCATCCTCGTTCGTGGCTGGGATTCTCCGGCGCCGCTGAAAGTCAATGGAGTTTTGGCTGGAATGCCAAATTCGCCCTTCTCACTTGAGGCAGGGTGGGCACGGATAGGATTGGAGAATCCTGCCCTTGGTTTTAAAGACCTCTATTGATTCATAGAATCATAGAAACCCTACAGTGCAGAAAGAGGCCATCTGGCCCATCGAGTCTGCACTGACCACAATCCCACCCAGGTCCTACCCCACATCCACCCACTAATCCCTCTAACCTACGCATCTCAGGACACTAAGGGGCAATTTTAGCACACCTCAGACTTCGTCTTTCTAATGTCTTAAAGCTGGAATTCTCACTGCAGAAGAGTGCCGAGTGGTAAATTATGGGAAGAAATGGGAGGAAAGAATAGAACATTGTCACCTCCATCCCGTTACCTCACCCCAGGTATTATAGCAAAACATTTTAACGAAACCCTGAAGCAGGTCAATGTAACATTGCATGTTTGGTTCAGGAAGTCCGGGCACAAAGGCTTAGAGATTGACCTGATCTTTATGTGATGCCTCCAATATGGTATACGACATGTACATGCTCATTCTGCGCTGGCAACGCACAGCACGCCATATTGGTAAGGGTCCTCGAGACATTCAGGGCTCCCACCTGAAACAAGTGCTAGGCCCGTTGACTGTGCAAATTTGGGGCAAATGGAGGGGAGTGCTGTTGACCCTTCCTGAAATTGTTTGGAGCCTGACCGCTGAAATCTGAACACCTAATGGCTGGAATTTTACCGGCACGCCAGCCCCAGAAACGGGGCAGGTGAGGTTCGCAGAACAGCATTCTCCGTTGGCCTCGGGTGGGATCTTACGAGCCTCAAGGCGGGTGAGGCGGTAAAATTCCGGCCAATGAGTCAAGGGGATTGTGGCTGAAAATCTTCTGTGCAATACATTCAGTTGGCTCAATAACATGGGAGCCTGCCTACGTAAGTCAGGAAAGTTAAAAACCCATGGATGAATAGGCGTATAAGAACACACAGACCGTGTGTATTGACACAAGTACGGTAACCACCGTGCTAAAACAAACCACAGCTTCAAAACATCCAATAACGCTCTGTTGTACCAGACTTTATACAGTGGTCAATTTTCAGCCTGTGTCAACAACAGGCGGTCAACTTGCCACCCTGGCTTCGGGCCCTGGTGATTAGTTGCAAATCAGCTCCCATTGTCTGACCCGTTTTTTTTGTTTAAAACTAAGAAAACAAGGTTATCACCTGTGTCACTTGTTGGCTCTCCTCACAACATATAATGAAATGACAGTCAACCTGGGATGGCCATCTGTTGCACCGCATGGAACAATGAAATGTAGAACTGTAATTCATTCGAATATATTAGCATGTCGACAGGAACTTGGATAACGTTCTCCAGTCCCTACAAGAACTTTCCATGACTTTCTAAATCATGCCGAGGTGTTAATTTTCACAATGTGCGCAATCAACATGTACACCGGGACCCATATTTCTTTAATTAGCAGACACGAGTTAATGACCGACATTGGGAACCTTACTTGGAAGTAATCAGGTTGGGAGCTTTCGGATGACATTTAAAACGATAAGGAGGAAACAGGCCCCCTCCGATTTGCAAGGCATTCTGGGATGCCATGCTGACGTGAGGCAGTCTGTGCAAATGCCCTTGTTAAACCCCTTACTGATGAATTTATATGCTCAGTGAATAAGTTTGCAAATGTGCGCAATTTTCGGAAGGAATTGCGTATGGTGGTGGGAGGTGGGGGGTGGGGTGGGGGGGAGGGGCTGAGGGAGTAGCGGGGGTTGACAAACGAACACGACAATTGAAAATAGATCATGGGCAGAACTCATGACCCAAACTGAAGTGATCTGAAGCGTTATGTCATTTTCTAATAATGGAAGATACCACGTTAAGCAATTCCTACTACGGAAGTGTCGAGAGGTCACTGACCATTATAGCTCCTGTTTGTTGTGGAGCAGGACAGCTCAGTGTTAGACATCATACCTACAGGACTATGAATATCACAACATCCTATCCGCTGTACCTTTGGTGTTAGTCGCACCCTGATTGTTTTTCTTCGCTGAGGGGATTGCAATCATAGTTCAGCAGAAGAAAATAACAAAAGGAAGGATTGCATTTATATAGCACCTTTCACAAGCTCAGAACGTCGCAAAGCAGTTTATGCCCAATGAAACCCTTTAGCAGCGCAGTCAATGTTAGGTAGAAAATATGGCAGTCAATTTCTACACAGCAAGATCCCACCAACAGCGATGACGTAATGGCCAGGTAACCTGTTTCAATGATACTGTCCAGGACACCAATCCCTCTTCAAATAGAGATGTGGGATATTTTACATTCACCGGAGAAGATAGATAGACTGGGCCTCGGTTTGGATGGCAGCACCTCTGGCAGTGTAGCACTCCCTCAGCATCGCACAGCCTTTCTCTTCAAGTTTCCGGAGTGGGATTAGAACCAGCAACCTTCCAGAATGGAGGAAAACAGATCTACAATTACCTTTCAGTAACAATGTTGAACAGTCTGTGTTTGAAAGTGCTGAGGTCCTCCAGGATTTGGTTTGCATAAAGAGCTGTCGTTTCATTTCTGAAACTACAATCTGTGCAGACACTGTAACAATGAGTGAAAAGGACAGGATTGTCATTCTGTTCGCTGTAAACAGTGTCAAATGGTGCCAGTAACATGGTTACCATTCATTTCTCACTGCATTCAAGATCGGGTGTAAGCTTGGGATCTTCCTCGCAAGGACGATGTGTCAATCTGGATTACAGAGCCAGTAATTTGACCTAAGTGTGTGTTAAAATACACCGGCAGTCTTGTTTCATTTACATGAAGCATTTAGATAGAAGAAATGAAAAGCATGGCTTCAACATTTGGCTCCGATGTGGCGATTGGTTTGGTGCAGAGATTGGTTCTAAAATGATGTCTGCACTGCATGCATGTGTTTCCAACATGGCCATTTTGGGAGGTCACTTGTGCAGGCGTTAGGAGCGTGCGTTGGAAACATTCAGAGCGAGTCAGTCAGTGCCAAACACCGATTTGACCTCAACGCTCACATTTTCAACCTTGCCACTCTAGCTGACATTCTGACTTAACCTCACACAGCTGAAGGAAGGAACCCTCACCAGCGCTATGGAAAGGGAGCATCAAACACCCTCAGGTTGATTGCTGGTTAATTTCTATTGGCTCTGACTGAGTTTGCAAATTTGGTTAAAGTTGATGAAGTGGGCAGGGAGCAGTGCTGCACATGGAGAAGGCCTTGGTTTTGGCTTTGAGGCTTCTGGTCAGACCACCTGCTCCATGCTGCTGTGAGAAACATCTTAGAACAGATCACTGGGTTGCCCAGACCCACTGTCTGGAGCCCTCTGCAATTCTCATCAGAGTGAGCATCCTGATTAGTCAGTCTGCTGTGCCCTGGACAACCTCACCATCGGGAGGACAAAGTCTTCTCTGCCTTTCAATAAGATGATAGTTGATCTGATTGTGGCCTTAACTCCACTTCCCTGCCTGTACCCCATCATCCTTCACTCCCTTGTCCAAAAATATGTCTAGCTCAGCCTTGGATATATTCAATGACCCAGCCTTCCCTGCTCTCTGTGAAACAGTGGCTCAGTGGTTAGCACTGCTGCCTGACGGCGCTGGGACCTGGGTTCAATTCCTGCCTTAGTACTCTTGCTACTTTAGATTTCATGAATCTACAGTATTTTACTTCTGTAATGTGCATGAAGAGGACTCGTTGTGAGATCATGGGATAAAGATCGGTGCACACCAGAAATGACAAATGCATACACTGCTCAACTGACCCTGCATAATCCTCCTCACTCACATATGTACACTCGTGCCAAGATTGTGGCATTGTCCCACAGACTGGTCAATTAACAGCCTGATATAGTCATACTCAGTTAACCATATCTTCCAACCAACATCTCAGAGTCCTCCATCCACACCCCAACATGGCCAGTCCGAGTGACAGATAGATCCCCGAGGTGGTGACAAAGTGCTACGCAGTCAGGAGGAACTGGCCCACTGAGTCATCAACATTGACTCCAGAACTCATAAAGTCTCATGGCAACAAGTCAAACAGGGCAAGGATATCTCCTGCTGATTACTACCTGCCACACTCAATCAGCGGATAAATCCATTCTCCTCCATGTTGAATACTTCTTGGAGCAAGCACTGAGGGTAACAAGTGCATAGAATATACTCTGCTGTGGTTGGGAGGTGGGGAGCACTTTGATGGTGACCCCCCTTGAGTGACTTGGTAGTCACTACTGACGGAGCTGGCAAATTATAAAAGATATGTCCGCCTGTCCGGGTCAGTGCCAGGCAGTGAGAGAACCAACAAGATGGAAAAACCTGTCTGACCTGGCTCTCACCAATGTACTTGTTGCAGATGTATTTGTACCTGACACTTTTGGCTGGAGTGAACACAGTCCTTATGGAGATGAAGTCTCATCTTCACATTGAGGATAGCTCCATCGTGTTGTGCAGCATCACCACCATGCTGCTTGGAATAGATTCAGAACAAATCTAGCAACTCAATCTAGGTGTCAATGAGGCACTGTTAGCCATTGGCAGAACCACATCTGTAACCCCATGGCCCAGCATGTCCTCCACTTTTCCATTACCATCAAGCTGGGAGATAAAAGTAAAGTAAAAGTTCAAGTTTATTTATTAGTCAGAAGTAGGCTTATATTAACACTGCAGTCACCACACTCCGACACCTGTTCGGGTACACCGAAGGAGAATTTAGCACAGTCAATGCACCTAACCAGCACATTCTTTGGACTGTGGGAGGAAACCCACGCAGACACAGGGAGAACGTACAAACTCCACACAGCCAATGACCCAAGCCGGGAATCAAACCCGGGTCCCTGGTGCTATGAGGCAGCAGTGCTAGCCACTGTGCACCGAGCTGCCCCGATTCAAACATGAGTGTAGGAGAACATGCCAGGAGCGGCACCAGGCATACCTAAAATGAGGTGGCGACCTGTTGAAGCCTCACACATTGCTGCCAAACAGCAGAAGCAGTATGCGAAAGATGGAGCTAAGTGACCCCATAACCAATTCATCAGATCAAAACACTGCAGTCCTGAGTGTCAGATCCAATAAGTACATGGTAGTGGACTATGCAATTAACACCAGGAGGATGCCAACACATCAATGCAAAAAACAAGGCTGAAACATTTACAACCATCTGCAGCAAGAAGTCTCAAATGGATGAGTCTCCTCTATTCCTTTCCGTGGAGCATCATAAATTGACTTCAGCTGATTCAAATTTGTCCCTATGATATCAATAAATAGTTGATGGCTCTAGATACAGCAGAGTGTATTGACCCAGACAATACCCCAGCTGTGATACTGAAGTCTTGTGCCCTAACCAAGTTATTCCAGCAAGAAGTCTACCAACACCAGGTTAAAGTCCAACAGGTTTATTTGGAATCACGAGCTTTCGGAGCACTGCTCCTGGCAACTGTCTGAAAATATAAGGAATTGCACAGGTATGTCCAGCCCACAAAGGCAGAATTGTCCAAAATGGAAATTAAACCCAACCAATTACCGCCCCCATCTGTTTTCTTGTAAACATAAAGTGTATTTATTTATTAGTCACAAGTAAGGCTTACATTAACACTGCAATGAAGCTACTGTGAAATTCCCCTAGTCGCCACAGTCCAGCGCCTGTTCAGGTCAATGCACCTGATCAACACGTCTTTTAGAATGTGGGAGGAAACTGGAGCACCCGGAGGAAACCCATGCAGACACGGGGAGAACGTGCAGACTCCACACAGACAGTGACCCAAGCCAGGAATCGAACCCAGGTCCCTGGTGCTGTGGAGCAGCAGTGCTAACTACTGTGCTACCGTGACGCCCCATCAGCAAAGTGATGGAAGGTGTGGTTGACACAGTGTTATTCATCCAGCAGCACATAGATGACAATAACCAATGCACCAGTTTGGATTCAGCTTCAGAGCTCATTACAACCTTGGTCCAAACAAGGACAAAAGAGGTGAAGTGAACATGATGGCCGTTGACAAGCAGCATTTGACTAAGTGAGGCACCAAGGAGCCCAAGCAGAATTAAAATCAATGGGAATCATGGAGAAAATTCCCCACCAGTTGGTGGTTGTTGGGGGCTAATCATGTCGTCTTCAGCAGGAGTTCCTCAGGGTAGTGTCCTAGGCCCATTCTTCTGCTGCTTCAAATGATCTTCTCTTCATCGTGAGGTCAGAAGTGAGGGCGTTCACTGATGATTGCAGAGTTCAGTATCATTCACAATTCCTCAGATACTGATGCAGTTCATCCCCACATTTAGCAAGACCTGGAAAACATCCAGACTAGGGCTGATAAGTGGCAAGTAACATTAGCACCACACAAGTGTCAGAGACTGACAATAAGGGAATCTAACCATCTCACCTCGACATTCAAAAGCATTACCATTGCTGAATCTTCCCTATGGGGGTTACAATGGATGAGCAACTGAACTGGACCAGCCATATAAATACTGTGGCTACAAGCGCAAGTCAGAGGCTAGGAATCCTGCAGTGAATAACTCACCTCCTGACTCCCCAAAGCCTGTCTACTACTATCTACAAGGCACAAATCAAGAGGGTGATGGAATACTCTCCACTGGCCTAGATAACTGCAGTTCCAACACTCAAGAAACAACACTATCCAGGACAAAGGATCTTACATATTAGGCACCACATTCGCCACCTTAAATATTTACCCCACCACCACTGGTGCACAGTAGGAGCAGTGTGCACCATCTACAAGATGCATCCCATCAAGGCTCCTTCTTTAGCTTCTTCCGAATTGTTGGCCTCTACCTCCTAGAATAGTAAGGGCAGAAAACGCATAGGAACTGCCTCACAGCGCCAGTGACCCAAGTTCAATTCCAGCCTCGGGTCACTGTCTGTGTGGAGTTTGCACATTCTCCCCGTGTCTGCGTAGGTTTCCGCTGGGTGCTCCAGTTTCCTCCCACAGTCCAAAGATGTGTGGGGTAGGTTGATTGGCCATGCTAAATTGACCCTAGTGTCAGGGGATTAGCAGGGTAAATATGTGGAGTTACGGGAATAAGCCCTGGGTGGGATTGTGGTCGGTGCAGACTCGATGGGCCGAATGGCCTTCTTCAGCACTGTAGAGATTTTATGATTCTACGAACAACTGCCACCTGCAAGTTCACCTCCATGCAACATATCATCCTGACTTGGAGGTATAATGCCTTTCAATATAATGCCTTTCTCTCATTGAGGCTGGGTCAAAATCCTAGAACTCCCTCCATAGCAGCACCGTGGGTGTACCTACACCACATGGACTGCAGCGGTTCAAGAAGACAGCTCACCACGACCTTCTCAAGGGCAACTAGGGATGGGGAACAAACACTGGTCTAGCCACAGCGATGCTCACAATCCATGAACAAATTAGAAGAAAGGATATGACATTTTGTATCTGCAGTTTTTCAATTCTGTGATTAAGTTCTGTCTGTGCAGAGGCAGTTCTGTTTTTAGTGAAATAGCATGACTAATAGAGAGGTAGGAGGGAGTTACAAAGCTTCAACATAATAAGTGGGTTCAGCTGGTGACATGAACTGAAGAGTGAAGCTCTGTGTTTTTACGCTGCTGCCTTTTGCCTTTAACTCCGTCATGACTGGAGTCAGTACTTTACCTGGAGAGTGGTGGAACTCGCTGCCACAAGGTATTTGAGGCAATTAGCACAGATATCTTTCAGGGAAGTTAGATAAGCAGATGAGGGAGAAAGAAGCAGAAGGTTGTGCTGATGGATTGGATGAAGTATTATCATAGAAATTTACAGCACAGGAGGAGGCCATTCTGCCCATTATGCCTGTTCAGCCCAAAACGAGCTGTGCAGCCTGATCTCCCCTCCCAGCGCTTGATCTGTAGCCCTGCAAGCTACAACACTTCAAGCGATATCCAGATAGTTTTTGGCTCTACCACCCTTTCAGTGTGGTTCAGACTGTCTTCGAGGTTAAAAAGAAATCTTCAACATCCCTCTAATTCTTCTACAAGTACTTTAAATCTCTGTCCCCTGGTTATTAGCTTCACTGCTGAGGGATTTATCCTTCCTATTCACTCCACCCAGGCCCCTCAGAATTTTATATACCTCAGTTAAGCCGCTCAGCCTCCTCTGTTGCAAAGCACCCCAGTCAATCCAATCCTTCAAATTCTCAGTCCTGGTCAATCTCCTCTCTTTCCTCACCAGTGTGATCATATCTGTCCTGTAATGTGGTGACCAGAACTGTACACAGTGCGCTGGCCATAGGCCAATAGATTTATAGGGTTCTATTTTCATCTCCCAGCTCTTATATTTTCTGTCTCAGTTAATAAAGGAAAATTTGTCTTCTTAATTATCTTCTTCTACCTGTGGGCATGCATTCTGAGCTCCCTCAGTTCCTCTTCTCAATATCCTCCTATTTCTCATGTATTCATTTGCCTTGTTCACCCTCCTCAAATGCATTACCCTCACACTTCTCCAGAATGAATTCTATTTGCCAGTTTTGTGACCACTCCATTTTTACCTTCCTGCGGTTGAGGAGCGGGGTTTTTCTCCTTCTCCACGGCAGCGGGAGGCAGCGCACCACTCGCTAGAGGCGGGATCTTATGGTCCCACCGTTGTCGATGGGGTTTCCCATTGAACGCACCCCATGCTGCTGGGAAACCCATGGTGGGGGTGCACCGTCGGTGCGACTGTAAGATTCCGCCAGCGTGAACAGGAGTAAGACTTTGGCGTACAACTTTCTTCCTATCAACCATAAGGGCAAGTTTTAGTATCATCTACATCTGTTTCATCATGCCCACTACATTCAGGTCTAAATTTATTGGTATATAACAAAAAAACAAACTAGTATTGAATCCTATGGAGCTTCACTGGAAAAAAGCCGTCCGGTCACATAAACCTGTCAACCAATAGCCTTTGCTTTCTGCCACTGAGCCAATTTTTGATTCAACTTCCCTTGAATCCCACAGGCTTTTACGTTTCACATGTTGCGTGGGACATTGTCAAAGGCCTTGCTAAACTCTTGCTGAGATATTGTTGGAGGAGACTTGTGCGGAGCACGAACACCAGCACACTGCAGTTGGGCCGAATGGCCTGTTTCTGTGCTGCAGTGGTAACGGAATTCCAATGGAGTGGCCAACATTTCCTCTAAGTTGTGTGGCCACGCAGCAACCTGCAAGCTTCCACACAAGCCGCACACAAGCTGACCATTTTAAGTTACTGGGTTCGTACGGCCAAGCAAGAAAATTTAAAGGCTCGGGCACGAAAACAAATTGCCCAAGCGTGACAAAAATAAAGTGTACGTTGGTGGTATCTGTTAAGGGCTTCTTACCAAACAAAAATATTGCAACCCTCAAGAAATTATTTCCATGATTTCTCCTTGTGACTGTCATCAGAGTGACTGATTGATCCCAGGACTGGTATAAAGGGATGTATCATTTTCAGACGATTGGGTTGTATAAGGAAAGACTCACATCTACGCAGCATGTTTTCACAATCTTAGAATTGTCCCAGAGTGCTTCAAAAATGCATATGCAATTTGTGTTATTAGGCAGGCAATCAGGGCAGCTACATTGCAAGTTGGAAACATTCGCAAACAGCGATGTCCAGTTAATCATTTCAGTGGTTGAGATGGGAGTGTTGACCATGACAGCAGGAGAGCTCTCTGTGCTTCTTTGAGCCGCGTACATGGGCTCGTGAGCATCCACTGTACAGTACCGAATCCAACGTCCTACCTCCCCCTTTCTTGTTCATTACCAGACATTAGCGAGTGTTAGTTGACAGTTATCGGTTTCTGAAAATGTAAAGTACTTGCTCAAAAAGAAGCAAATAGCTTACACAGTGAAGGGCCTGTAATTAAATAAGAGGGACCATTAATATAATTTGAATGCATTCATTGACCAGACATTGAAAGTGCTGCTACATTGCATGACAGCGAGTCACGAGGCACAGGCACACTTGCCATACTGAAAAGAAAGACAGGCTTGAATTAGAGTCCTTAAGGATGAAAGTGGGTTACACACAAGGAAACATTTTTGTTGCAGTGTAGGAAACATGGAAGCCAATTTGCACATTGCAAGCCCCCACAATCAGGCATGTGACAGATAATCTAGTGGAAAAATTCATCTAGACCTATTTCCAGGTGTCAGTGTTGTGGTTCACACTGGCCATGTCTCTAGTCATTGACATAGGCAGTGCATAAACTCTGTGCTGCCTCCTCCTTTCCATCATTTCCAGTTGAAGCCCAGAGGAACCCATGATGCTGGCTGGCTGCAAGCACAACAGTGACACTAGCAGGTACTGCAGCCAATCTGCAGCTCTTAAAGGCAGTCTGTCCTCTTTGAAGGAAGCTACAATGAATCAAGAGTTGCTTGCCAGGTACTGCAATTGGAGGTTAAACAACTGCAACACCAGGGCAGAGAGAGAGCAACAAGGTTCATGGATGCAACACTGGAGTTCTTCGTCATGGGAGTTAACAGGGAGAGAGAGGCCATATTTCAATGGAGACTCTCAGAAGTGCTCTCCAAAGGGAGTTCCATGGGGGCCAATGCAAGGAGTCGGTTCCCAAGGACCTGACAATGATGCTGGAAAAGTTCTAATGATCTCGCACAGGAGGTCAAAGTCAGTGAACACATCTTCACATATCGATATTCCACCAAACCACCAACCTCTCCTGCTGCTCAGTGCACCACACAGCTAGTTAGCAGCAGTCCCAAACAGTCAGGACTCAATCTTAACATTCAGATACTCCCACCTTAAACTGCTGGACACAGCCACATCTTGCTGCTTCCACACAACCTCCAGCTAGTCAGTTACAGCAGGTACATTGCCCAGAAAACACCGCAACGCCATCATTGACTTTCTTCTGTCTCCTTTGCAGGCAGGATGGTCTATAAAGAGGCAGAAGTGGCAGAGAACTGGCAGGGGCAGGCATGTCATCCTCATCCCCTCAGCCCAATGGAGAAGGGGGAACACTGCAGCAGGGCTGGCTGTGACAGGACCCAGGAAAACGGAGACCATCTCGGATGACGTTACGGTCCTGCCCCATGTCCCATCTCAGCCCCCTCCTCACCCTCAGAATGCTTCCTGGCTTGAAGTGAAAGTAGGAGATGGTGTGACCATGGAGCTGTTGCTTCACCCCACACCCCTCTTCCCTCTCTCCAACCCTCCTTTCTGATTTCACCTTTCCAAATACCCAGGATTTGTCATCTGGTCATCCACAGCTGCCCTGGGAGGAAGAAAGTGAGCTACACCAAAACTCCAAGGAAGAAGTGTCAGGACCTGATCCTCTCAGCTACCCGCTCAGATACTGGCTGTGTGTAAGGGTAGCATAGAAACAGCATTTGCACGTGGTGACTCACTGGGCAGGAGTGGGCTGTGGCCAGGGGGAACGGATGGTGCGTCTGCCAGCTTCCCAAGCACGAGGCTGAAGACAAGATCTATTACAGCATGCACGCTGAGGTGCTTGGCGCACTGGCAAAGCTGCAGGGTAATTTGCCACTGTCAGGCAGCCTGATGGAGTCCAGCTCCAGTTTAGCTCATGGCTTCACACAGAGTTTTGAGGCCATCCTTTCTGAAGTGAGGGCGATGTGGCCAGCTCTGTGAAAGCACTTGCAGACTCAGTTGTGTTGCATTGTCTGATGGGGGCTGTGTCACCTCCATTGCAGCACAGGCCACCCAATGTCTCCATGCTGCAGGGGATCTACGTTTCCCATGCACTCTCAGACTGCTGTTACCGTGGCTGTGGGCCTCAGCGCTCAGAGAGGCTTGCGAGCCCCCAAGGCAGGCCAGAAAACTATCCATGATTGCTGAGGTGCCATCCCCTGAGGTGCCATGCCTGAGGTGCCACCCCCTGAGGTGCCACCCCGTGAGGTGCCACCCCCTGAGGTGCCACCCCCTGAGGTGCCACCCCCTGAGGTGCCACCCCCTGAGGTGCCACCCCCTGAGGTGCCACCCCCTGAGGTGCCACCCCCTGAGGTCCCACCCCCTGAGGTGCCACCCCCTGAGGTCCCACCCCCTGAGGTCCCACCCCCTGAGGTGCCATCCCCTGGGGCTGGAAGTGGCTCAGTGAAGCACAAGCCTACTGCCCTCTCTCAGGTTGACAGCATCCCAGTCCCATTGCGGTTGCCTGTCAGCCAGATACCCCAGACTGCTGCCATCCATGCCAAGGTGTTGGAGTCCAAAGCCTGGCCCTCAAGGCCTGGTGCTGGCACTATTGGTGTTACCGAGCACAAAATCAGGGCCTCTGGTTTCAGTGATGCTAATTGAGGGATAAATGTTGGTCTGGGCACCAGGAATAGCTCCCCTGCTCCTCTTGGCAAAGGCAGAGGGTGCAGACAAGACCTCGGTTTAATATCTCTTCTGAAAGACATTGCCTCTGCCACTGCTATCCTCCCTTCATGTCCACTCTTTGTCACAGAAACTTACAGACGTGTTTACAAGGGTTCAGAGATAATGGTGTTGGTTCTTCAGTCAATGAGCCTTGGACAAAGACCAAGAAATCTAAATCGTTTTCAATGGGAAAATGTAAAGAGATTCACTGTCAAGAAAGGGATCACTGGCTGATGGACCAGGAGAGATACATCAGCAGGCTGAATGGTCAGTTGATGAAGTAGGGCATAAATGAGGCAAATGTGATATTCTTACAACCTAACTCGCTGATTCCATACTGACTGTAAACTATAAACCGAAGAGTGAAATCAAAACAAAATGCAGGAAAAACTCTCGGCAGATCTGGCAGCATCGGTGGAGAGAGAATCAGAGTCAACGGTTGGGAATTTCTGCTCTGGGCCTGTACCACAGGAGCAGGAAGTCTGAGGAGACCCCCCCACTGGAGACTGGAGTGGGTGAACACATCAATTATTGCACCATTCACCTAATTGGTTATGCAACTTGGAGGATTACATCACATCACGTGCTGTGGCGGGCTTGGAGTTGCCCGACTGGCAGTCATGTGCAGGTGCCTTTTTTAAAAGGAACCGGACAACCAGTAATTCATTGCACTAGGAGTCCAGGACATTGAGATGGCCTCAAGAAGACACCAAACACCAGCCCCATGGTTTAGTGATGCCACCCTGGGGAATGTCCTCCGGGCTGTGAAGGAGAGTTGGGATGCCCTCTTTTCCACGGATGGGAACAGGATGCCCACATGACTCCCCACACCAGCCTGGCAGGAGGTTGCCAGGGTCAGTGCCACAGGTGTGCAGAGGAGAACCATCCTACTATGCAGGAAAGATTTAATCCACGGTGCCAGTGTAAGTGATTCCTCCTCTCTCCACACTCATCTCACCTCATTCTGAACCTGGCATCAGATGTGGGTGTCAATGCCAAGGCAGCATCTGTTCTGCCCATTGCTAAAAATCCTCCAGAAGGTGCCGGGTGCTGCCCCATTGCATTGACCCATGTGGTCTACTGGGAGAGAGGTAACTGCAGATTACTGACCCAGCCACACTGAAGGTACAGCTATTTGGGTTGAGGGGGGCAGGAGGTAGGAGTCGAGGGTAACTTGCAGAAGCTGCTGATCCCATTGCTGCCCTTCCTGCTGCTGGGGCTGGTAGGTCTGGAGGGGCTGCCGAAGTTGCCTTGGGAACGAGCAGCAGAGCATCGTTCACATGGCTACACACAGCCACTAGTGAGTCAATGATAGAGGGACTGAATGCTGAGGCTGCTGGATGGGATGTCAATCAAGCAGCCTGCTTTGTCCTGGAGTGATACTCACACAGGAGAGTGGGCAGTATTCCCTCAAACCCCACACTTGTGCCTTGCAGATAATGGGGAGGCTTTGGGGAATCACCAGGTTGGGGGAGGAGGGGGGGGAAGGGGAGGTTCCAGGGATCATGTTGGTTTGATGTTGATTTGAGTAGCATTAATGACATGCTAATCTGCTTCCTGACGAGCTACAGTGGGACATGCCATTATCCTGCAACAACAGTCGGGACCGCAAGTCGCCACCGTCATTTCTCACCGTTGTATTATTCCCACATCTTCTCTGCTGCCACCCGCCACAAACCAGGAGGGGAATGTTCTATTTTGATCCAATAGGATCCGTCTTTGGAACTGGAAATTCCTGCACTCTCTGGTGGACAGTTAAAATCCCATCATATTATTGCAAAGAAGAGCGGGGACTTTCACCCCAGTGTCCTGGCCAATAGTCACCCCTCAGCCAAAATCCTTCAAAATAGATTATCTGCTCATTATCATACTGCTGCCTGTGGGAGTTTGCACGTGCAAACTCACTGCCTCGTTTCTGACATCACAACAGTGACTACTCTTCAAACATGCAGTTAATTGGCTGTAATGTGCTTTGTAAGATCCTAACAACATTGAAGGTGCTTTATATATAGGTATACCTCTTGGGGCTAAAGGGATCAACGGATAAGGGAGGAAGGGGGGATCAGGATATTGGATTCGATGATCAGCCATTATCAAGATGAATGATAGAGCAGGCTCGAAGGGCCGAATGGCCTACTCCTGCTTCTAGTTTCTATGTTTCTATAAATGCATTTTCCCTCCTTTTTTTGCACTGTGAGAAAGTAAATCAGAGGGAGCTCCATGATCAAACCTATGGATGTACACAATGTTCTGACACTTTGGCATGAGGTCAATTTCCAAAAAAAACCATCAGTGACTGCAGCACATTTTTCACTGACGAATTCACAAGACAAGTTAATCCCAAATTCGTGGAGATACAGACTGACAATAACTTCATAGAATCATAGAATCCCTATAGTGCAGAAGGAGGCCATTCGGCCCATCGAGTCTGCACCGACCACAATCCCAGCCGGGCCCTATCCCCATAACCTCATGCATTTACGCTAGCTAGTCCCCCTGATACTAAGGGACAATTTAGCATGGCCAATTAACCTAACACGCACATCTTCGGACTGTGGGAGGAAGCCAGAGCACCCAGAGGAAACCCACGCAGACACGGGGAGAACATGCAAAACTCCACACAGACAGTGACCTGAGGCTGGAATTGAACTCGGATCCCTGGCGCTGTGAGGCAGCAGTGCGAACCACTGTGCCACCTTGCGACCATGCTGCCCTTAGTCAACTTGTTTTGACTGAGGTTATACTGGTGGCACAGCATGCTTTCGAATACAAACTACAAACACCTATACTGTGTCCACAGTCAACTAAACTGCCACACTAATTCCACTTTTTACATTTATTTTTAATACAGAATGTTAGCATGGCTGAATTCAGAATGCATTACTAACATAATCAGAAGTCAGCAGATACTTTGCACTTATTTGTCTGAGATAGCAGCGTCTCAATTGAATATCCCACTCATTATTATAGTAGTGAATCTTTTCACACCTCCCTTAGACACCTATAACACACAAATAGCTGTTCCCCCGGTTGCAGAGATATTTAATTAACAGTTGTATTGCCCCTTTTAAGATCTTTCCAAAAATAGCATGTGGTTTGATTTATCCTTATTTCCCTCGAGTGCAGTGAAAAATAAATTAATTGGACATCATGTGCCTATTTCTCAGATCTGTGCTTTCTATGATAGTGCACTTTTTTCAGCTGTAACAAGCTTAAAGATGCACTTGCTGATAACACAATCACAGGAGGCAAATGCAGGATACATTTTTGGTTCATTGTCAGGACTCATTCCTTTATGATTATACAACATCTTTTGCCCTCCCCAATGGTGAGTGTGGTGGCGAGAGGGCATTTAATCAGATGGGAAGGGCCCATGGCCCTTATTTCCCCGTCATCTATTTGAGGCCAGTAGGCAGTGATAGGTTGTGGGGGTTTGCCATGCGTGGAGCATGTCAAACAAACACTGGTCTCTTGCTTGAGGGCTCCTGGGGCGTGGGGGAGGGGGGTGGGGGGGCGGTGGGGGGAATGAGGGATCGAAGTCACTTAGGAATACTCACTCTGGTCTTGGTGCTGACCTCCCTCACCCCACTCTCTCCCATAACCCCTACCCTGCAACCCCCTTCCTGCCACTCAACTAGCGATGTTCGCTGATGACTGCACAATGTTCAGCACCATTCGTGGCTCCTCAGATACTGAAGCAGTCCATGTTCAAATGCAACAAGATTTGGACAGTATCTAGGCTTGGACTGACAAGTGGCAAGTAACATTCACACCACGCAAATGCCAAGCAATGACCATCACCAATAAAAGACACTCTAACCACAGCCCCTTGACATTCAATGGTGTAATCATCACTGAATCCCTCACTGTCAACATCCTTGGGGTTACCATTGACCAGAAACTCAGCTGGACTCACCACATGAATACAGTGGCTACAAGAGTAGGTCAGAGGCTGGGAATACTGCGGTGAGTAACTCACCTCCTGACTCCCCAAAGCCTATCCATCATCTACAAGGCACACGTCAGGAGTGTGATGGAATACTCCACACTTGCCTGGATGGGTGCAACTCCAACAATGCTCAAGAAGCTTGACACCATCCAGGACAAAGCAGCCCGCTTGATTGGCACCACATCAGCAAACATTCAATCCCTCCACCACCCATGCTCAGTAGCAGCAGTGTGTACTATCTCCAAGATGCACTGCAGCAATTCACCAAAGACCCTTAGACAGCACCTTCCAAACCCACAATCGCTTCCATCTAGAAGGACAAGGGCAGCAGATACATGGGAACACCACTACTTGCAAGTTCCCCTCCAAGCCACTCACCATCCTGACTTGGAAATATATCGCCGTGTCCCACAAATGAATAAATAAAAACTATCCTGCACGTCCTTGGTCTGTGGCCTCGGATGAGTGTCATATCGGCAGCCACCACCACCTCCCTGGTGGCACTGCAGAGCACAAAAGAGCTACTGACCTGATTGGTCAGCAGCTCACAACAAGCGGGACTTCTGCCCCTGATCCCAGGGAAGGCCTGCTGCTGGCATGTCAAGTGCCTGGCTGCCACAAAATGTGATGGGCTTTCTGGAAAAGAGGCGATACTGGGAACTTGCCAGCTCTACAGCCGTCAAGACCCCCATCATCTCAACACGACTCTGCCTAATATTTTTCCCGTCAACAGCACAATCCCAGAACTTCCCAATCAAATTGTTTCCTTTGAAGTGTCGTCAAGTACAATCAAAACAGAAAATGCTGGACAAACTCAGCAGGTCTGACAGCATCTAGGGAGAGAGAATAGAGCCTGTGGGCGGCACGGTGGCAAAGTGGTTAGTGCTGTTGCCTCACAGCGGCAGGGACCCGGGTTCGATTCCCGGCTTGGGTCAGTGTCTGTGTGGGGTTTGCACATTCTCCCATGTTTGTGTGGGTTTCCTGTGGGTGCTCCGGTTTCCTCCCACAGTCCAAAGGTGTGCGGGTTAGTTTGATTGGTCATGTTAAATTGCCCCTTAGTGTCAGGGTAAGTAGGGTAAATGCATGGAGTTATGGGATTATGGGAATAGGGCCTGGGTGGGATTGTGGTCGGTGCAGCCTTGATGGGCTGATTGGCCTCCTTCCGCACTGTAGGATTCTATGAGCCAACATTTCAAGTCTGAATGGTTCATCCACACTCAAGATGTTAACTCTATTTCTCTCTACACAAATGCTGTCAGCCCTGCTGAGTTTCTCTCTAGCATTTCCTGTCTTTGTTTCAGATTCCAGCATCTTCAGTATTTTGCTTTTATAAAGTGCAACCAATCCGCGCATGGAAAGCTCCCACAATCAAGTATTAAAATATCAGTAAATGGCCAGTTCAGCTGGTTTTCTGGAGATGTCGATCAAGGACTAACCCTCGGGTGGGACAATTCTACAGCTTTTCTTCAGATAGGTGCATGGGATCAGTTCTGTCCACCCAAATAGGACCTCGGTATAAAACTTGAATGACACCATGTCTAAAACGAATTACTTGAAGTAATTTTGAAGCTAACTCATGGAAACATTGCCCTCATTTTTAACATCCATCTCCACCCCCAATCATCGGGCAAACATTGATGGTGATGTTTATATATAGAGAATGAACAACCTGACCTAACCTCATTCCAACGAGGAGGCTCCTGTGAAAGGCGGATTGCGCATTATTAACATTCAAAAGTCATGACTCGATGACATCGTTGGCATTCTGAGATGGAAGAAACCCGCACTGTGAGATTCCCGCTAGCAGATCCAAGACTGGCAGCGCTGACTGAGGTAAGTACTGAAGATTAGGAGGTGGTGGCATAGTGGCATTGTAACTGGACTAGTAATCCGGAAACCCAGAGTAATGCTCTGCGGTCACAGGTTCAAATCCCACCACTGCAGATGGTGAAATTTGAATTTAATAAAAAAAGATCTGGAATTAAAAGTCTAATGATGACCATGAAATCATTGTCAATTGTTGTTAAAACCCATCTGGTTCACTAATGTTCTTCAGGGACGGAAATCTGCCGTCATTACCTGGTCTGGCCTACATGTGACTCCAGAGCCACAGCAATGCAATTCACACTTAAGTGCTGCTGCAAGGGCAATTAGGGATGGGCAACATGGGCCCATATCCCATGAATAAATAAAAAATAACTCTCCCTGCAGACCTGGAGGAGGTGGAGTGCTTCTTCCAGGCCTCACAAAGAAAGCTTCAGCCCTTCCCCAGCTACTCTTAGCCTTAATCACAGCTCGGTTCCTGCTTCCCCCGCTACTGACTGCTGGAGAGTGTCCCCACGGGCCCCCAACTCTGACCTCCTGCCGTTACTTAGTAACACTGAGTTGGAGTCAGCCCAATGTCATCAGATGAAGTTCTGCCGCCAGGATTCACATCCCAGCTTCACTGAGCTCCCTCCCCATTAATGTCTGGGCCACATTCTCTGGATTATTAGTCCAATGAATTATTAGCCTAACAACCCTGGAACACCTAGATAACAAGGACACCTATGTCAGACTCCTATTTATTGACTACAGCTCAGCCTTCAACACTATTTTTCCCACGAAACTCATCTCCAAATTCCGTGGCCTGGGCCTCGGCACCTCCCTCTGCGACTGGATCCTGAACTTCCTAACTCATAGACCCCAATCAGTAAGGATAGGCAACAACACCTCCTCCATGATCATCCTCAACGCCGGTGCTCCACAAGGCTGTGTTCTCAGCCCCCTACTATACTCCTTATACAACTATGACTGTGTGGCCAAATTCCCCTCCAATTCAATTTTCAAGTTTGCTGATGACACCACCGTAGTGGGTCGGATCTCAAACAATGACAAGACAGAGTACAGGAATGAGATAGAGAATCTGGTGAACTGGTGTAGCAACAATAATCTCTCCCTCAATGTCAACAAAACAAAGGAGATTGTCATTGACTTCAGGAAGCGTAAAGGAGAACATACCCCTGTCTACATCAATGGGGACGAAGTAGAAAGGGTTGAGAGCTTCAAGTTTTTAGGTGTCCAGATCACCAACAACCTGTCCTGGTCCCCCCATGCTGACACTATAGTTAAGAAAGCCCACCCCCCTCTACTTTCTCAGAAGACTAAGGAAATTTGACATGTCAGCCACAACTCTCACCAACCTTTACAGATACACAATAGAAAGCATTCTTTCTGGTTGTATCGCAGCTTGGTATGGCTCCTGCTCTGCCCAAGACTGCAAGGAACTACAAAAGGTCGTGAATATAGCCCAATCTATCAAGCAAACCAGCCTTCCATCCATTGACTCTGTCTACACTTCCCGCTGCCTCAGCAAAGCAGCCAGCATAATTAAGGACCCCACGCACCCCGGACATTCTCTCTTCCACCTTCTTTCTTCGGGAAAAAGATACAAAAGTCTGAGATCACATACCAACCGACTCAAGAACAGCTTCTTCCCTGCTGCTGTCAGACTTTTGAATGGACTTACCTTGCATTAAGTTGATCTTTCTCTACACCCTAGCTATGACTGTAACACTACATTCTGCACCTTCTCGTTTCCTTCTCTGTGAACGGTATGCTTTGTCTGTATAGCGCACAAGAAACAATACTTTTCACTATGTTAATACATGTGACAATAATAAATCAATCAAATCAAATCAATGTAACTAGTATACTTTTGCACCTAACCTACAGTGTCCATATGTGTTGACGTTCCTACAGGAAGTTTCCTGAGTCTGGCCTGCTGAGGTTGTATTTTTTTGAACCCGAACCTGTTGAATGTTTATGTTTATTGATGTAACTGAAGCTAGTCAACATGACCAGGCCCGCTAACTGTCAAACATCTCCAAACCCATGAGGGTTAGAAAACAGTACAGTGTGTGAATCTCTGGAAAAACTTCAACTTGCTTTAATAATAACAGATTATAAAAGCACCGCATGATAAATGAAACACAGGTACAAGTACACAACACTGAATAAATTAGGCAAATAAATAAAACCATTAGCTTCGACCAAGACGAAGCGAAACCCTAATAAAATCACTCAAGCTACTTCTGCGAAAAACCAAAGTGAAACACACAATTTAATTCTTTGGTTCAGAACAATTTTGCTCATAAAGGTCAGGAGCATGCTTGATTAAGGTTATGGATTCCTCCAATGTATTAAGCATAAAGAAGCCTCAAGACAAAAATAGGCCACTTGGCTCCTGAATGTTGATCCTACTTCCCCTGATCTACTGCCCAATTTTTAATCAGCATGAAAATTTATATGAGGAACAATCCTTCACATTTTCACACAGGGAATAATAAAGTTGCCGTGGAATGCTCATTCTATTATGTATATCATAGAATCAGAGAATCCCTACATTGCAGAAGAGTCCATTCGGCCCATTGAGTCTTTTTTAAAATTCATTCGTGGGACATGGGCGTCGCTGGCTAGGCCAGCATTTATTGCCCATCCCTAGTTCCCTTGAGAAGGTGATGGTGAGCTGCACTCTTGAATCGCTGCAGTCCACGTGCTGTGGACTAACCCACAATGCCGTTAGACAGGGAATTCCAGGATTTTGACTATGTGACTGCGAAGGAATGGCGATATATTTCCAAGTCAGGATGGTGAGTGGCTTGGATGGGGCCGACTCTCTGACTATCATGTCCATGCCCTCTCCACCACCCTATCCCTAATCCATATAATCTACACTAGATGGATTTTGGGACACTAAGGGACAATTTTAGCCTGGCCAACCCACCTAACTTGCACATCTGTGGGGAACAAGTACCCATATATGAAAGAGGCATGTCATATGGTGGTTATGGAGTGGACTCATCCAATTGGTTCAAGCCTCTGAGAGGCTTGGATCATGGATATTGGCTGCTTCAATATTAATCTCACATACTGGGATCTCTATTAACTGAACTAGTCCGAATCTCCAGAAATGCTGAGGTACAGATCAGTCATTATCTAAGTGAATGTTGAACAAGATTCAAACGTTCCATTAGCTGAAAAGGCAACACTGCTCTAAGGTATCAGAAGCTGTTCTCTTTAAGATCTTAACCCAAGTTTTCACAGTATTTGCTAAATGTTCTGACTTGCTTTGTTACTGGGCTTTTTGTCCATTACATGGTTGGGGCACAGTAGAAGGGAACTTTCCTCTGTCACTTAACTTGTCACGATAACTGACTCATATGCATTTGACACAGACGCTTGGGGTGGAATATGATGCCCTCCCCAGGACGAGCTTGGTGGCAGGGGCATTTAATCAGGCAGAAGGCTGACAGGTGGACACTCTGCTGCTTTCCAGTTTCTACCCCAATTAAGTCAGTAGCAGGCCGCCCTGCTAGCAACTAAAATCCTCAAGTGGGCAGTTAATGCACACTTATTGGCCTCATTCACCTCACCGTGGTATTCACCAGTGGCAGGTAGGGGACTCGCTATCTCGGAAGCCTGAAAAGCAAAGCCTAGGCCTTAAGGTGGGTGCATTCCCAGCAGAGTGGCACTTTTGGACAATGAAGAGTTGCAAGCCTCACTGGTTAGCTAGCAGCCCTTGGCAGGTGGGACTTCCACACCTGGAATCCTTGATCCTGATTGGCACTTAATAGAATACCTACAGTGCAGAAGGAGGCCATTCAGCCCATCGAGCCTGCTCCGACAACAATCCCACCCAGGCCCCACCTCCGCAACCTCACACTAATCCCCCCGACATCCACCTAACACTAAGGAGCAATTTAGCGTGACCAATAAAGCTAGCCCGCATATTTTTGGAGTGTGGGAGGAAACCGGAGCACCCGGAGGAAACCCACGCAGACACGGAGAGAACATGCAAACTCCACGCAGACACTCACCCAAGCCCGGAATCGAACCCGGGTCCCTGGCGCTGTGAGACAGCAGTGCTAACCACTGTGCCACCGTGCCACCCATAGGGTGGCAGCAGACCCTCCCAAAAAGAAGCAGGATGGTGTTCTCTCTCGTTGGCTCCCCAGCTGAAACGAGGCCCCTGCCACCCACATTAAACTCGGCCCTTGAATTCTAAATGGGAATTCACCTCCATGCACTGAGCACAAAATTCACCAGCAAAGCGCCTGTCAATGGGAAGTGGGACTCCACCCAAAGGCAAGGTGAAAAGTGAACAGACATTTGAGCATAATAAAGAACAAATGGTATTGGAGCTTGGAGGTACATGGTTGGGATCTTGCTCAGTGCCGTGGTGGCAGAGGCTGGAATCCTTTAGGCTCTGCCTTAGCTTCATGTACTTTGCTTCACATACATTCTGGCACTGTGATGAGCTCCTCACAGATCCTAGCCAGCTGCATTGCCAGGGAACCTGCTGAGACTAACTGGTATGACTAACATTGCCCAGTTAGCCAGCTGCAGACACAGGATTTCAATTGCCCTCTCCTGGCTTTTATCTGGTGTACAGTAACAATATTAACCTTGGCTTCATTGGGAGGACTCTCACCTCCCACACAGATGTTTAAGGGTGGGATTCTCCAGCCCCACCATGACATGATTTGGGCGGCGAAGGCAGCTCGCCAATGACCGCTGGCGGGATTTTCCGGTCCCCTTGATGTCTACAGCGTCTTATATGGTTCGTCTGTCCCGCCGCTGGGGAAACCATCGCAGGGGAGGGTGTCCTTCTGTGAGAAGGGTTAGAAAAGCCCATCCTAAGTGTCACTCCCAGAGTTGAGCATATAATCTGAGCTGACACTCCAGCACAGTACCCAGGAAACCTGCACTGTTGGAAATGTTGTCTTTGTGACTGAGATGTTCAAGCGAGGCCCAGCCTACCCTTTCAGGTGGATATAAAAGATCACATGCTATTATTTTTTTTAAAAGTGGAAGAGTTCTCCTCAATGTCCTGACAAACATTTATCTCCCAACCAAAAATGACTTGCATTACTATTGCAACAACACATTTCTGTCATCAGTAGGGTAAAACTAACCTGTTTCATGACGGTCTAATCCCAGCTCACGTTCCCTATTAGTGGATGGACTATTCAATGCTTGGTGAATTCTGCTTCACAATGATAGAAAGAGCCGACATCGAAGGATCAAAAAGCGACGTTGCTATGAATGTTTGGCCGCCACAAGCCAGTTGCTGCTTGTGTGTGTGGTGTGTGTGTGTGGGGGGGGGGGGGGGGGTGTGAGGGGGGGGGGGTGTGGCGGGGGGGGAGGGGTGCGAGGGAGTATCCTGCAGTATACAGGTAGGGATAGCTCACACCTAACCACACGGTGGTGAAGACAACATGGAGTTGGTGATGACAGTTATTATCATGACCCCGCCATGTTGCCTACCCTTCCTGTGCTCCTGATTTTGGCTGCATGCCTATTAGCTGGTGGGGGCGGTGGTCAGGTCGACTGATGCCACCCACAAAAGGGGAGGTGTGCCCAGCCACAGACAGCAGAGAGACTTTGTAGGTGGGAAAAGGTGGCCAAAAGCTTTCAATATCAGTGTTGAAGCTGAATGTTCGCTTACGTGTTGCTGAGTGTGTTGACCTGGCGAGTCAGGCTTTGGAGGCATCAATTTCACAGTCAGGTCCAGCAACATAGCTCCCTTATTTAAATATTTTAATGAGTGTTTTTAATACATCTGGCACAAGCCGTTGGCACCTACAGAGGAGCGTTTGCCAATCTGGCACCTGCCCCCGTTCCATTCCTGAAGTGCACAACCAGTCACGTTGGACCATCAGGCCCCTCTCTCTATGCCTGTAAAACAAATCAAGTTCCCAGGCCAAAAGGTTCAGATCTTTTACAGTTCGATTATCTTGATGCAAGGACGTTTTGTTACTCTGAGTCCATGCTATTCATTGGGTTTTGTTTAAAATGAATGCTGGTAGAGAGAGAGAGACACACACACACACACACAACATTGTTTAGGGATTTTGTCTGAAATATACAGTGTGGTTCACTTGATAACTCAGTCGTGACTCGAGCACTTGTGACTAATGTCATTAACGACACATGTTGGGAAGAGGCAGCTCACCCATCAGTTCCTCTGCGTGTATGAGTCCTCAGTCAGTTATAAATATAGGCGCAGCCCATTAAATAACATGAGAAGCTGGTACTGTGGAATTGAAGATTCTTCATCCTTTCAAATCATACAGCACAGAAGGAGGCCACTCGGCCCATCATTGCCTGTCTCAGCTCCTTTTGAGTATTTAGTCAATTCCCCTTTGCCAGTCACTCTTCTGCCTTCACTCTGAAAGCATGAAGACCAAAGGGTGGCACCAATTTTGTGATGTGTCAAACTTACATGAAGATGGCTTCAGGGCCGCAAATAAGAAATCGCAAACATGGTAACATTTCATGACTAGGTGGAAATGAATCGACTGCTGTCAAGATTCTTGAGTAATTCCACAATTTCATCCATCCATCCTGACCATCAAAATGTGCGACAAGTGTGATTGCAACAACAACTTGCATTTATAAAAAGTCACCGTAGTTCCAGATGACCATAAGCTGTTCTCCGCTTTGGGGAGGGGGGGGGGGGGGGGGGGCGGTGATGGGGAGCTAACTGGGGGATTTAACCTGAGGATCACCACACCTCAGGTGAGGGACAAGGTTGAGAAGGCGGGGCCTTCATGAATAACCTCAGCCGCTGCTGCGACTGCAAGGAGGCGCACAGAAAAGAGTGATGGTGTCTGGACCCAGGTAGGTTCGAGACCTTTTGGGCATCAGGGCACCTTGGGGGATGAGTGCAAAGTGGTTGGTGAGTATGTTTGGCTCGCCAGGTGGGGTCAAAGCACAGAAGGGCTGCCTCTAATGCGCACAGGACACTGTCCAAAGGACGTACCTCTCCCATCCCACTCCCTTCCCACTTCCAACTTGGATGAAAAATGACCTTCTCACCTGTTGCATGCCTTCCACTCCCAACCTATTATGGCAGCAGAGAGATTGGTTGAGGGCCTTAAGTGGGCAATAATTGGCCTCTTAAGGGCCTCAGTAGGCCTAGGTGTCGGCAAGCTAGTGGGTGTTCCCCACCCGTATTATGAGGACCAGGTCAGGACGGGCAGGCAGCCTGTGGATTGCCACCTGATGTATTTTACATGTCCCCCACTCCCCCCAGCCCCGCCAGAAACATACCCCACAGAGGGCTGGATGGTGGGGTGGAGGAGAAAGGCTGTAAAATACAATCCAAGATGTTTATAACAAGGAAGGAATTTGATAGCCTAAACACAGAGAAGCTATTGCCTCTCATGGTGGGGTTTCCCAAACAAGGGAAAATTTGCATTTCAGAAGAGTGGATGTAACACCAAAGGAGTGTAAAATATAGTGCTTGGGACTCTAGGCTTCGATCAGAAAACACTTAAAGAATCTATTCCCCATGCTGAACAATGAAATAAAACTCACATAATCTGGCCTTTCATCCAATAACCTAGACAGATTCAATTTGCCCATGGTTTCTAGGCTGGTATATGATTTTTTTTATTCGTTCATTGGATTTGGGTGTCGGGGGCTAGGCCAGCATTTATTGCCCATCTCTAATTGCCCTTGAGAAGGTGGTGGTCCATGTGGTGTAGGTACACTCATGGTGCTATCCGGGAGGGAGTTCCAGGATTTTGATCCAGCAACAATATAGGGCATTAGTGAGACTACATCTCCAATACTGTGTGTGTGCAATTTAGTCTCCTTATTTCAGAAATGATGTAAATGTTGGAGGAAGTTCAGAGGAGGTTTACTAGATACATGAAATGAGTGGGTGATGAGGATTGGTTGGACAGATTGGGTTTGTTTTCACAAGAGTTTAGAAGAGTGAGAGTATTGATTGAAGTATATAAAATTCTGAATTGTCTTAGCAAAGTAGAAAGGATGTTTCCTCTTGTGGGTGAGTCTAGAACTAGGAGGCACTATTTTAAAATGAGGGATCAGAAAGCGATGGAAGTGGCGTTGCTGAATCTTTAAGGTGGAGGTAGATAAGTTCTTGTTAGGCAAGTGAATAAAAGGTTATCAGGGGTAGATGAGAATGTGAAACTCTACACAAACAGATCAGCCATGATCTTATTGAATGGCAGAGCAAGCTCGAGGGGCCAAATGGCTTAACTCTGCTCCTATTTCATATGTCTGTATGTTTGTGAGCAACTTGGAGGGGAACTTCTAGGTGGTGTTCTCATGTGTCTGTGATGCACATCAATTTAGACACAAGGCTCGAAGCTCAGTAAATGAAGGCTTTTATTTACTATTAATGAAGTTATCAGAACTTATGTACACTATCCCAGACTGAAGGGGTCCCGGCCAGAGCAGGGACTCTTATACCTCTCCCATGAGGCGGAGCCTGACTGGGATGTGCCACAACACTATCATACAAAGGTGTAACAACCCCACCCTAACCCAACAGCAACAATAGCACAACCCAACAGTAACATATGTACATCCTCGTAGTCCTGGCCAGCCCCTGGCTCAGCACTATCCAGTGGGAACCAACGATGGTTCACCACAGTCTGCTGCCCTTGATCTTTTAGATAGTAGCGACCTTGCGTTTGGAAGGTGATGTTGAAGGAACCTTAGTGAGTTCCTGAAGTGCGTCTTACAGACGGTCCACACTGCTGCCACTGGCATCCTTTCCCAACAATGCACAATCGAGCAGACTGCTCGTGTCGAGCTTCTTGTGTTGTTGGAGCTGCACTCATCAAAGCAAGTGGAATGTATTCCATTACACCCCTGACTTGTGCCTTGTGGATGGCAGACAGGCTTTGGGGAGTCAAGAGCTGAGTTATTCATTGCAGGATTCCTCACCTTTGACCTGCTCTGGTAGCCACAGTATTTTTTATGGCTGGTCTGGTCAGTGTCTGGTCAGTGGTAACCCCTAATGATATTGATGTAACTCAGTCAATGCTAAAGGCAGCTGTGCATTGACCATATCCTTCCTATATATGATCAATAACTAAAACTAAATGATGAACCTGCCCAGCAGAAAGGATTAGATGCTCATTGAGACTAGATCACACACTCTCAACCATTGCTCTCTGTTTATTGAGCCATGATGAGCCATGATGAGCCACGTCTACTGGGTTTGTTTCCTCTCATTACTGTGGGCCTTTTGGAGCCAATCCTGAGCTTCTGAATGGGATGCCTTCCCAAATCTCACTCGAGGAGATACACTTCCCCAACACTTTTAATCAGTGCTGCTTCTCCCCTTCCCCCCACAGACCGACCAGCTCCTTGGAATTTTCCTGATTCCCTCACACAGTCATTGACCGAATGAATCTGTGGTGCTCTCACCTTCTGTATCGCAGGACTCTGGCTGAGACTTTCTCTGGCTCCTCGCTTCCAGTCCCCCCCCCATTCCTCCCCCACAACACCCCTCCCCCCACAACTCCCTCCAAACCCCTCAACCCTCCCCAAGCCCTTCCCTAACCCCCCCTCCCAACCCCCCCAAACCCCCCCCACCCCGCAAAACCCCCCACCCCTCCCCCACAACTCACTGTACACTCCACGATACAACCTCTGTAGTTAGAATCGTTAAGGCTTGCTGATGCACACAGCCTGGAGGAAACACTGCTCAGGATCCAGCAACAGATGCAGTTGAGACATGAGCAGCTTTGGATGTCACACATTGTGCTTGATGGGCTAGTCCTGTCGGCAGCAAGAAGTTCCGTTAAATAACCTGAGAGCTTAAGTTGAAGACCCACAATAATCACAGCCGGTAGCTTAATAGCCATGATGGGAGTCGATAAACTGATAATGAACTGGAAGGGAACGATTACCACTGTGGCACGCATCCACTTAGTGTTCATCAAAAAGTCATTAAGTGTGACTCCCGGGTAGCACAGACCAATGACTGCTGTGAAATGACCCAACGTTATACAGAACTGGGTCTGAATTGCTCAATGTTAAAACCAGTAGAAACGTGCTCCAAGGACAGTCGAGGTGCTCTTCCTCTGACTGTCAAAAACTATTCTCACAGCCCCTTACATGAATATTTAAATCTGTGATTAATAACCTCTGTACTGCCCATCCTCTCCCTCTATGCCATTATCTTCAGCAGGTCTTTCAGCTCTGCTGCTAATGGCAGCTAATGATTGAGCAAAGTGATGCAGGGCCACTCGCTGGTGCTTTTCCTTATCTTGCCTTTCTATTTCCAATCAAAGAAGCATTTAACAAAACACACCTGTCAGCTGGGAACAAAATAAAGAGTGCCCTCTGGGAATCTGAGGCAAGATGCTGTTTATGAATTCAGGGAGCGGTGGGGAGTGGTGGGTGGTGGAGAAAACCCCACCCGTGAATTGGGGGAGTTTAAGGTCACTCGAGCAAGTCGAAAAAGAAAACAAGAGGGTCTCCATAAGAATGGAGAGAAGAAGAGGGTCTCCTTGACTGAGGCGGGGAGGAGGTTATGAAGGGAACCAGGAAATGTGAGGCTAGTGCGAGAAAGGGGGAGCTAAGGTAAAAGATCAGCCTTGAAGCTTACAGAATGGCAGAGCAGGCTTGAAAGGTTTTCTGCTCTGATTTATTTTATCCTACTGTTGTAAAGAGGTCTCATTGTTTAAAGTTTATTTATCAGTGTCACAAGTAGGCTTACATTGTTCACTAGATTGATTCCAGAGATGAGGGGTTTGTCTTATGAAGAGAGATTGAACTGTTTAGGCCTATAATCTCTGGAATTTGGAAGAATGAGGGGAGATCAAATTGAGGTATACAAGATGATAAAAGGTATGGATAAAGTAGACATGGAGCAAATGCTTCCTCTTGTGAGGCATTCTAGGATGAGAGGTCATAATATTTGGATAAGGGATAGCATATTTAAAACAGAGTTGAGGAGAAACTACTTCTCTCAAAGGGTTGTGAATCTGAGGAATTCACTACCCCAAAGTGCGGTGGATGCTGAGACAGTGAGTGAATTTAAGGAGAAGTTTTAGACAGATTTTTAATTGGTAATGTTAATTGGTAACAGAGTTATGGGGAGAAGGCAGGAAAATGGGGAAGTGGAGCATATCAGCCCTGATCGAATGGCAGAGTAGACTCGATGGGCTGAATGGCCTAATTCTGCTCCTATTTCTTATGAACTTATTAATACTGCAATGAAGTTACTGTGAAAATCCCCTAGTTGCCACACTCTGCCGGCTGTTTGGGTACACTGAGGGAGAATTTAGCATGGCCAATGCGCCTAACCAGCATGTCTTTCAGACTGTGGGAGGAAACCGGAGCACACGGGGGAAACCCACGCAGACACAGGGGGAACATGCAAACTCTGCACAGACAGTGACCCAAGCCGGGAATTGAACCTGGGTTTTATATGGGGGCTGAGGGAAAGCATTTGGGGATGGGAACTGGAGTCCGACATTAGCTTGCTGACAGGCAAAGCCAATCAACATCCACACTGGAAGGACTGGGTTAGGTGAAGTCATAGCAGCACAGACCAATTGGGCAGGATGGCCTTTCTGTGCAGCAAATTTGATGTCTTTCTAAGTAATAGGCCCGAAATAGCTCACAATTTCTTTGAGTAAAAATTAAATAAAGTACCCATAATCTTGACCACGAGTAACCCTTCCTAACTGGTTACTTCAATTGTTGCAATTGGATAGCAGACATTTTTCAAATCTCTGTAAATTCATAGTAAAATAAGTGTGAAATGGAATTTTTTTTCTTACATAAAGAGCAGGCCAATGAGTCAGACAGTGTAGTTAGCTGCAATTACCCCCCTAACCCTTACTGAACATTGGTCCCGACTACCTAGGGTATAAGCACTGCAGGAGAGAAGCTGTAACTATATTAAGAGCAGTTACCATGGTGATTGTTTAAATGAGGCTCAGAAGAGTGACATGCCTAATTGCCTGATCTTAAGTTGTTTGTAACGCTGTTGTACAACTCGCCCAGAATGTGTACCTTAATAAGCCTCAGATCTACATTGATGATTAAGGAGTTTGAAATGTCACTGGACATTAGCTTTACATTAGACAGCACAATGGATGAAGTGGATGGAATTAGCTGTCCATAGTCTGCAGCATTATAAAGTGGAAGTTGTTGTTACTGTGGCAACGCAAGACCAAGCTGAAAAATGGCACAAAGCACACGACAGGAGCTTGGTTATTACTCCAGACCTTTCATCAGAGCCAAACATTGCGAGGTAAGCCACGCCCCTTGGGTACGGCCAAGGGAAAGTTATTGCAATCACAGAGTGGGAGTTAATGGGCCGAGTGACCTGTGAACTGCTGAATAGGAGGGCAAGGCATGGTTAACAACCTGGAAACAGGAGAAGGTCATTCAGGAACTTGAGCCTCTTTCGCCATTAAATTACATAATGGCTAATCTGTATCTCATCTCCCACATAATGCGTCATCCCAATAATGCAAAGGCCGGGGAAATTGTCACACAAGAAAGAGACACATGTGTCAGCTGGTAGCACTCTTGACTCTGCAGTCAGAAGAACATAGGTTTGATTCCCATCGCAGAGACTTGAGCAACAAAAGCTAGGCTGATATTGCAGCGCAGTACTGAAGAAGTTCTACACTGTTGGAGGGGCTGTCGCTTGGGATGTGATGTCAAACCAAGATAGCATCATAGAATCCCTCCAGTACAGAAGGAGCCATTCAGTTCATTGAATCTGCACCAACCACAATCCCACCCAGGCCCTATTCCCGTAATCCCACATATTTATCCTGCTAATCCCCCTGACACTAGGGTCAATTTAGCATGGTCAATCAACCTACCCCACACATCTTTGGACTGTGGGAGGAAACCGGAGAAACCCACGTAGACACGGGGAGAACGTGCAAACACCACAGAGCGAGTGACTGGAGGCTGGAATTGAACCCGGGTCCCTGGCGCTGTGAGGCAGCAGTGCTAACCACTGTGCCACCGTGCCGCCCCTCCCGTCCACTCTCTCAGGTGGATGTAATCACATGGCCCGTTGGAGCAGATTTTTGTCCTCACCACATGGATCAGTATCACGGGCCTTGAACCTATCGGCCTAATCTTGCTTCCATTCATTTCAATGGAAGGAAAGCCAGATAGGGTCTGGAAAGGGCGGGGTTATCGCTGGGTCAGAATATCATCCAGACCCTAAAGACACAAATCCAACCCATCCCATTGTGTTTAGAAATATCATAGAAAGGGAGTGAACCTTGTCTCAGACAGCTGTGCAGCAGTGAATCAGTCAAGTCAGTTTACACTCCTCTGAGTTTCTTTCCATTGACCTCAACAGCAATTCAATATCCTGTCTCTTGCATGTGGTAAAACATCTCAAGGTGCGTCACAGCAATGTTATCAAACATAGAATGATATTGAGTCACATAAAGAAGGCAGATTACGTCAGCTTAAAACAATGGTCAGAGTGGTAGGTTTTAGGATGGTGTCTTACTGGAGAGAGAGATGGAGATGTTTAGGGTGGGAATTCCAGAACCTTTGCAACCTTCAGCTGTGGGGCGGTAAAAGTCGAAAGTGCTGACGAGGCCGGAATTGGAGGAGAGCAAGTATCTCAGAGGATTGTGGGGATGAAGGTGGTTACAGAGATAGGACTATGGAGGGATTTGAAAATTTTAACATCACGCTATTCAATTCAATGTGAAAGAAAACTGAGCAGAGGATAGACTGGGCTATCGTCCGTTTAGTACTGCAGCTCGCAATGTAGCCTCGGGAGCCATTGTGTTCAGAATGCCACTGACGCACAGTCACAACAGGACAAGCTGTGCTTACAACAAAACAGCAACCAGAGGACACTTTCCCCACAGGGGCCTTATCAAATGTGGCAGAGAGTCACAGACACCAAACTGGGAGAACACTGGTGCTCTGTATGGTGGTGTAATGATTCTAACTAGACAGCGTAGCTGCCTCAGTCTACCTTCTATTCCGAGAGGAAAACGGTTTAGGAGAACCTTCCCCTCCATCAGAATGATATAAACTTTCATCAACTATACCGAGTCTTGTCAGGGCGGGTGCTGGGGGGGTGGGAGGTGGTTTCAAAATAAGTAAGCAGCCCTAATTTGCAAAATAGAACTGCCAGGCAGAAACCAAAGCAAATCAGGGAAAAGAGAAGACAAAATTCGATCAATAAGCCTTGGCCAACTTGTCTTTAATGTGTCACTGTTTCATCTTATCGATATTGGCAGAGTAGGAATTCACAGCAGTTTGGAGACTGCGATGATGCACATTTAATATTTCAGGTTATCGATCGATACCAAAAGATAGGGAAGAGTTCGAACCTAACCCACCCATTTGGAAATTGATAGGGTGGGTTAGGTTCGCAGCCTGGCTGACTTTACCCTTCACTGAAGTCGGTTGAGATTAATATTGGGCAGGGTGTCTAACTGACACTCCATCTGAGCCCCCAGCTGTTCTGTCTGATGAGATTGGTTAAAATTATGCTTGAGGACTCTGGAGGAAGAATATTGATGGCCAACACAGAGTTGGTTAACGTCCAAATTTGTGGTCATTGCCCTTGGTAAACCAAGGTATTAATTCATTATGCTGCTGTATATCAATGTAAATACGATTAAGCCTACACAAACACACAGGTCTCGTCAACCATCTGACTGAGCACTCACTCGACATGGCAAGTGTATCTGATTCTTTGATCAAGGCTCGGAAACACAGATGTGGAGCTGGCACAGAAGAGGTGCAGCCTGATGCAGGATGAGCTGTCAAGGATCGTTTTCACTCTCTTCAGGAAGTTCAATTGATTCCAGTGTTTTAGATGTGTCACTCGGTATTCTGTTGCGGTTGAGAATGAAATGCTCTGAATGAACGGATTGTATCGGATTCCCGGAAGTGTTTGTGGTGGAAGTTGCAAGTAATTGAAGCAAGCAAGCGATCCACGTGTCCTTGTCAGCAAGCCTGCCGCACAATGGGAGTAGGATGTCACGTCAAGACATCGGGTTTGGAAGGCGACCAAATGAGAAATTCAAAACTGGAGATTCAGGCAAGCAACTTCCTCCCCTTACCAGGTTTCTGAATTAGTGGGACATCATTTTCTGAGCAGGACTTGAGTGGTCAGTTCAGTGCAGTGGTTAGGTGTGAGGTGGGTGAATCCAATAGGCTATTTCTGTCGTGTTCCTCAGGGCCTGGGGTTGCCAATTCTGTTTGGGTGCAATCCTGTGGTTGGATTACATGATCTTCCACCTTGACCTGCCCCACCTTCATGCCATTGGTCCATCCTCCAGGAGCACTGCATTCTGACAGCCAATTGGAAAGGGAATAAACTCTTCATCATCCAATTACATTAATCTTGAACGTGAGTGAAACGGCCTTCTCCCAACTGCATCTGCGAATTTTTTGATACCTCATAAAAAATACCTTCAAAGAAAATGGAAAAAAAGTTTAATTCCACTCTGATTTTTCTGCAGACCCGTTGGCATCAGTATCCTACAAAATAATCTTCAATTCCTCATGACTTCAGGTCAATGCTGCTGGATTGGCAATTCTACCTGAAATATCGGACAAGGTCTCAAAAGATTATGGCCGGAATTTTGCGGCCGTTCACGCTGGCGGGATTCTCCAGTTCCGCCGGCAGTGTACCCCATCTGTTTCTATCTCTATATTGCCAGACCTGCTGAGAATATCCAGCATTTTCTGCTTCTATTTTTTTATCATTGAGAAAAGCCACACCTCATGGTCAAGGTTTTGACATGATATGGAGATGCCGGCGTTGGACTGGGGTGGGCACAGTAAGAAGTTTCACAACACCAGGTTAAAGTCCAACAGCTTTATTTGGTAGCACGAGCTTTCGGAGCGCTGCTCCTTCATCAGATGAGTGGAGAGTTGGGTTCACAAACAGGGCATATATAGACACAGACTCAATTACAAGATAATGGTTGGAATGCGAGTTTTAACAGGTAATCAGGTCTTTACAGGTGCAGACAATGTGAGCGGAGAGAGGGTTAAGCACATGTTAAAGAGGTGTGAATTGTCTCAAGCCAGGACAGTTAGTAGGATTTTGCAAGCCCAGGCCAAATGGTTACAGGTAGTGTGACTGGAACCCAAAATCCCGGTTGAGGCCGTCCTCATGTGTGCGGAACTTGGCTATCAGTTTCTGCTCGGTGATTCTGCGTTGTCGTGTGTCTTGAAGGCCATCTTGGAGAAAGCTTACCCGAAGATCAGAGGCTGAATGTCCGTGGCTGCTGAAGCGTTCCCCGACAATGAACCCAACTCTCCACTCACCTGATGAAGGGGCAGCGCTCCGAAAGCTTGTGCTACCAAATAACCTGTTGGACTCTAACCTGGTGTTGTGAGCCTTCTTACAAGGTTTTGACAGTGCAGGAGCAAAGGCAGATCCTGTCCGTAATATGATGCAATGGAACAGTGCAGGAGGCCACTCAGCCCATTGTGCCTATACTGTTCTTTGAAACGGTCATCCAGCTAGTTCCATCCTCCCACTCTTTTCCCATATCCCTGCATTTCTTTTATTTTTCAGGTGTTTATCCACTTTCTTTTTGGAAGTCACTGCTGAATTGGTTTCTCTCACTTTTTCCAGGCAGTGTTTTTCAGACCCCAACAACTTGCTCCAAAAAAGCCAATCTCAGTCACCTCTGATTCTTTTGGCCATGGATTCTGTATCCATTGGTCACCAACCCCTCTGTCGGCATAAATAGTTCCTCCATCTTTACTCTTTCAGATCCCCTCAGAGTGAGGGAAGGAAGTAATCTTGTTGATGGATTGATGCTGCAGAAATTCTCAGGGTTAAGAAGTAGCACAATGTTAACCGGGGTGAGATGCTCTGTCGGAGAGTTGATGCAGATTTGATGGGCTGAATGGCCTCTTTCTGCACTGTGTAATGGTTCTATGTTCCACACTTGCTGAGGTACAAATTTTTTTTGTGTGTTGGCGGGGGTGGGTGACTTCACAGACTGAAGAACAAACACACATAGGTAGTGATGGTAGTCTAAGGGAATGGCTTTACTGTTGCTATCATTGAGTGGAAATCATTGATCATCCAAGTCTGCAGCGTTAGAGAGCAGCATTACCCTTTAGATCAATTAAAAACCAAGGGTAGAGATGGCTGTTGTAGGAGTGGGCCATTCAGCCCCTTGAACCAGCTCCAGCATCCAATTAGATTCTCTGTACCTTAATTCCCAGCTACCTTGCTTCCACATCAATGCCCTTGCGAATAAAAATCTATCAATCTTGCTTTTGAAATTTTCCATTGATCCTCCAGCCTCTGCAGCTTTTTTGGGAAAGCCAGTTCCAGGGTTTTTTTGTACGAGGAAATACGAGGAAACCCCACAAACTTTGGAGGGCCGAAGGGTCTGTTTCCTGTGCTGTACTGTTCTTTGAAATGTTTCTGAGCGTCACCTCGCCTTGTAATGTCCCCTTGTACTAGACTCCCCCACCAGAGGAAATGGTTTTTCTTTCTACCTGAAACATCTCAATTAAATCACCCTTTAATCTTCCACACTCATAAGAAAACAAGTTTAGCCAACCTTCCCTCATAATTTGATCCTTTACCCCCCAATACTATTCTGCTGAATCAGTGCAGCACCCACTCCAAGGTCAAGACATCATCGATGAAAGTTACTGTCATGCTTCCAGGTGATATCACTAAGGAATAAAATGCCATGATAGTGCGGAGGGAACTAAGGACTGAATTATGGATTACACCAGACGTGACAACTGAGGCAGAGGAGGAGAAAGCTTTGAAGGCAATTTTGTATTTTGACAGAAGTGAGTGGAACCAATAGTGAACAGTGCTGCTAAGGGACACTGCAGGGATGTTAGAGATAGATGGTTAGTGCAATGGTGTTGAGGACAGCAGAGATGCCTAGGAGCATGAGACAGCAATTCAACAGTCTGTGTGGTCTCGGTATGTGACTGAGGTGAAGCCAAATTGGAGGCCAAGAGCAGTGGGAAAGCTGAAAGCACGGTTGCATAAATGCAATCCATAACTTTGGGAAGAAAGGGAATGTTGAGGCTGTATTCTTTGCAACAGGGAGAGGGCGGTTGGGGTGTGGATGATAACAATAGTCCTGAAGGAGGAAGTAAGAACACTAGCAGAGAATGAGGATAGGTTAATGGTATCAGGGTGCATGAGATAGTCAGGAACCAGTACAAGAGATAGAATCTACGGTGCAGAAGGAGGCCATTTGGTCCATTGAGCCTGCACTGACAACAATTCCACCCAGGCCCTATCCCCATAACCCCACAAATTTAGCCTCCTAGTCCCCCTGACACTAAGGGGCAATTTAGCATGGCCAATCAACCTAACCCACACACCTTTAGACTGTGGGAGGAAACCGGAGCACCCGGAGGAAACCCACGCAGACACAGGAAGAACATGCAAACTCCACACAGACAGTGACCCGAGGCCGGAATCAAACCCGGGTCCCTGGTGCTGTGAGGCAGCAGTGCTAACCACTGTGCCACCGTGCCATGGCAAGATGTGGAAATGGACTCTAAAGATCACAAACCAGTTTGGGGTGGAGACCAGATCAGGTACCAAATGATATAAACTGTGGTCGGTATAGTCTCCTGCGCTAATTCTAATGCCTTGGAGGGAATGGAGGAAGATGTTCCCCCTAATTGGCCTTGGTAACTAAATGGCACCAAAAAAAAAGAAAAAGACTTGCTTTCCTATTGTGCCTTTTATTACCTCAGGATGACCTGAAAGGTTTCATAGTCAATTAAGTTCTTTTGGAGTATAGTAGCCATATAGTTTATTTAAGTATTTGTCACAAGTAGGCTTACATTAACACTGCAATGAAGTTACTGTGAAAATCCGGTGCCTGTTTGGGTACACTGAGGGAGAATTTAGCATGGCCAATGCACCTAACCAGCACGTCTTACCGACTGTGAGAGGAAACTGGAGGACTGTGTCATTGTAAAATGGGAATCACAACTGTCAGTTTGCTATCAAAAATACAGCAATGACCAGATCTGTTTTAGTCATGTTGGTTGACAGATACATATCGATCCAGGACACTGGGGAGAATGTCTCCGCGAATAATGCTGTGGGGTCTTTTACATCCACTCAGATGGCACATGGGGAGCCCCAATACTGCAGCACTCTCTCAGGAGTGACTGCCTGGATTTTGTGTTCAAGTACCTGGAATCTAACACGGTATTCAAAATGAGGCTTAACCAAAGTGTTGCACCTTTTTCATTTGGTGATAAATAGTCCACAATAAATACCACAGGCCGGCTCCTGAAATTAAGTTTACAGTGAGCAGGTGGTTTATTATACTGATTTAGAGGATTATCACCACTAGATAGCTCTTGGCATTCCTCTGCCATTGTATTAGCACACTTATTAATGGTGTCATTCTCATGGTAAGAAGGTAAGTTGCGTTCCTCGTGTGTCACATTGCGATAGGAATGAGCCATAGTTCATGCAGACTTGCTCGCTCTCCACAAGACTGATGGTTCCTCCTTCAAATGGAAAATACCATGACAAATATTTATACAGAATGCACTTAATAACAGTAGCCAGGATAAGGGGCGGACAGATCAAAATAAACATCAGTAGCGAACTTATCCTCAGCTAAATCAGGACCGTGCAGTACGGCGACACAGGTTGATTTGTTGGGGTTAAACAGCAGTCAACATGCAAGATCTGTGCAGTCTAAATAAGGCAAATGTACTACTATCCTTTGATGGACTGTATTTTCTCGATGGTCCAAACAGGAAACATTGGGACGGATTCTCCAGACTCGCCCGAAGCTGGGATTCTCCGGTCCCACTGCAGTGGACGGAGATTTGACTGAGCATCAAATTCTCCATTCTCGCTGGCAGCAGGGCATGAATGGTCTTTGATTTTAAGTTCTCACCTTTGTTTTCAAATCTCCCCATGGCCTCACCCATCGCTGTATCTGTATTCTCCTCCAACACCATCACCCTGTGAGAACTCTGCATTCCTCCAACTCTGGGGTGGCACAGTGGTTAGCTCTGCTGCCTCACAACGCCAGGGACACAGGTTCGATTCCCAGCTTGGGTCACTGTCAGTGCGGAGGCTGCATGTTCTCCCCGTGTCTGCGTGGGTTTCCTCCCACAGTCTGAAAGATGTGCTGGTTAGGTGTATTGGCCATGCTAAATTCTCCCTCAGTGTACCCAAACTGGTGCCGGAGTGTGGTGACTAGGGGTTTTTCACAGTAATTTCAATGCAGTGTTAATGTAAGCCTACTTGTGACACTAATAAGTAAACGTTAAACTTAAGCCTTTGGTCCCTTGCACTTTTACATCCTTATGTGGTTTGTCAAATGTTGTTCAACCATCTTTGGCTAAGCTTTTGGTCACCCTTCCTAGTAGATTCTTCTGTGGCTCATAATCCAATTTTGGCTTATAATGTTCCTGTGAGATGAAAAGTGCTCTATAAATGCAAGTTGTTGTTGCTGAGAAGGCAATGGCTGATTCTTTTGATCAGACACCCCTACGTAATTTTAACGGTGCTATGAAGACACGTGAGCCCCTTTCCAGCATTGACTGAAAGAATGGAATGAACTGATTGGGTGGAGTGGCTTGACACTGCATTATATCTGGAAGAGTCATCCAGTTAGTTCCACTCCCCTATGCTTTCTCCATAGCTTTGCAAATTTCCTTTTTTTAATTTGGGATCCAATTCTCTTTTGGAAGTTATGATTGAGCCAATTCTTCCACCAACCTATCAGGCAGTGCATTCCAAATCGCAGCAATTCACTGTGTAAACAGAAATAATTCTCCTCCTCTCTCCACCCTAACCCCCCGTCCTCCCGCCTCCCCCTCTCCCTCCTGCCCCTCCCCCAGCTTCTTGACCAATTATCTTAAACCTTTGCCTTCTAGATGCTGACTCTCCCACTGAACGTTGAAATACTTCAAACAGACAGGAGGTTTCCATGAGTTGGAGAGACGAGAACTCGAGGGCACAACCTCAGAGTGAAGGGATGCTCCCTTAAAACTGAGATGAGGAGGAATTTCTTCAGCCAGAGGGTGATGAATCTGTGGAACACTTTGCCGCAGAAGGCAGTGGAAGCCAGGTCATTGAGTGTCTTTACGACAGAGGTAGAAAAGTTCTTGATCAATAAGGGGATCAAGGCAGGAGAATGGGGATTAGAATCAGATCAGCCATGATTGAATGGCAGAGCAGACTCGATGAGCCAAATGGCCTAATTCTGCTCCTATATCTTATGGTCTTAACTTTGGAGAATTACCCCAACATTTCCAGCAATTGAAACCACTTATCTCTTGCCATTCTGGTAAATCTTTTCTTCACTCTCTCCAAGACCTTGACATCCTTGTGATGCCCAGAATTGGATACGTACTTTTAAGCATCTGAATTTTCCCCATTCCTTCCGAGAATTTGATTTGAACTCGACTATCACACCAACCTCAGGATGAGGTGATAGACCCCACTCTGCAGGCACCAGGCCTCATCTGCTTCTCCAATGAGAGAAGCAACCTCCTCACTTAAAACCACCTCACTTTCAAGACAGAAGCAGGTCAGGGAGATCTGTGTCAACAAAATTCAAAGAAAAGATTAATCAGCCTAAACCGACTGCCGTTCCCTAAAAGGAGGAAAGGGGAGCAGAGAATGGAGCTGCCATACTTGTACTGTAGGGAGTGCCCTGATGGCCTCATTTCATGACTTGTGAACATTGGGAGGTCCCATTCCATGGTACAATAATGATCAATTGTCTAAGACATCATCCAAATGTCAAAAACAAGGTACATCAGGCTATTAAATTAGATCTACACAAGTTATTTCAAATAATTAGATTACTCTAGGACAATAAAGTCTCAAATGTCAATGGTAGATCAAATGAGCTTTAAAATACACAGATCACTGCACTTTCAAAGCCTGTTCTCTGTTCTCATGTTATTGTCTTTCAAATCTATATCTGGAACAATGTAAGTTACTGTTTGTGACAACCTAAATATTTAACTCATGGTTAAGGTAAACTTGAGCAAAAAGAGGATTCGAAGGATTTGGAAAAATACAAGCATTTCAGCAACAGGTTTTAACTGTTGCTGGTAAGGGAAAGATGAAGAAGCCACACCATTGGCACGTACGACTTCAAAACACACTGAGATTCAATTTCTATGACCTCCACCAGGAAGGAATGTGATGGTAGATCTGGGGACCTGGGTTTAAATCCTGCCATGCCAGATGGTGAAATTTGAACACAATAAAAATCTGGAATTAAAAGTCTAATGATGATCATGAAACCATTGTCGAATGTTGGAAAAACCCATCTGGTTCACTAATGTCCTTTAGAGAAGGAAATCTTCCGGCCCTAACTGGTCTGGCCGACATGTGGCTCCAGGCCCACAGCAATGTGGTTGACTCTCACATGCTCTCTGAAATGGAGGGCGGTTAGGGACGGACTGGCCCAGCCAGTGACGCTCTCATCCCTCAAATGGATAAAAAAAACTCGAAAAGTTGTAGGGCAAGATCACCATATTTACTATCCCATTCCTACCCTCGATCACCCACCATTTTGTTTGCAGCCATCAGAGGGGAGGCCAGCCTATCGCACTCACATTTGAACTTTGGTTTCACATAGACTAAATTTCATGTGATCCAAAATGGAAGGTGAGTGGGACTGAAGTTAACTTTGGGCAAGGAGCAAGCACTTGGTTGGCTATGCAGTTATGTCACCCGCCCAATGTCCTTGCTGACAGGCCAGTGTAGGCCTAATGGTCAGATCTTAAGTCACACTCCAGATCCTGGAGCACACAATCTAGGTTGACACATCAATTGGAATTTAGAAGAATGAGGGGAGATCAAATTGAGGTATATAAGATGATAAAAGATATGGATAAGGTAGACGTGGAGCAGTTGCTTCCTTTTGTGGGATATTCTAGGACGGGAGGCCATATTCTTAGGATAAGGTGTAGCAAATTTAAGACAGAGTTGATGAGAAACTATTTCTCCCAAAGGGTTGTTAATCTGTGGAATTCGCTGCCCCAAACTGCGGTGGATGCTGGGACAGTGAGTAAATTTAAGGAGGAGTTAGACAGATTTTTAATTGATAATGGATTGAAAGGTTATGGGAAGAAGGCAGGAAAATGGGGATGAGGAGCATATCAGCCATGATCGAATGGCGGAACAGACTCGATGGGCTGAATGGCTTAATTCTGTTCCTACATCTTGTGAACTTATGAACTTATAAGTTGTGTACCCAGAGAGTGCTACATTCATGAAACTGCTAACTTGAGATGTTAAACTGAGGTTCCCGCTGCCCTCTCAGACAGATCCTGGGACCTTGTTCAATATGCCAACTGTTTGTTGCATTTCTCTAAATTACAATTCTGACTACTCAGATGTGTTCCATGGGTGTAAGGTACTTTAGGGTATACCAAGGGTCCAAAAGGCAGTATATAAATACCCTACTGTCAAGTGTCCACTGACCATTTCATGGCACCATTTGACCGGCAGGCCTTACCATCCAAATTGTTCCATCCCTTAGCTATCCTGATCCTCAATCCTAACGGCCTATCTAGTTTGTTAAATGAGGTTTCTCAGCTGGCCTTCACTGATAGCTTGTGCTCACTCAATTGCGCACTTCTCATTTTGTAACTCAGCTTATCTCTCAGTAACAGAACAACCATTCCTCTGCCGTGCCAGGAGAACAATTTGCTGGCTTGTACCACATTGTATTGGACATCACGGCACAGAATCAAATAACTGTTCCAGCTATCAGTAGGATTTAATCATGTTATACTGGTTACTGACAGTAACATGTGGATTGTGCTGGATATACAAATGATGTTGCTTCTATATCAGCTGGTTCAAGATGCCTATCTATGGAGAAACACCAATCTTCATCTTATCCTAATCATTACACAGGACCTTTTCATTGTCCCTTTGGCTTTGTACCTTTCTCTAAAGATCATGGGTGGAATCAGTGGCACAGTGGTTAGCACTGCTGCCTCACAGCGCCAGGGACCGGAGTTCAATTTCAGCCTCGGGTCACTGTCTGTGTGGAGTTTGTACATTCTCCCCATGTCTGCGTGGGTTTCCTCCGGGTGCTCCGGTTTCCTCCCACGCTCCAAAGATGTGCGGGTTAGGTTGATTGGCCATACTAAATTGACCCTAGTGTCACGGGTATTAACAGGGTAAATATGTAGGGTTACGGGAATAGGGTCTGGGTGGGATTGTGGTTGGTGCAGACCTGATGGGCCAAATGGTCTCCTTCTGCACTGTAGGGATTCTATGATTTTCCCCGCCCCTGTCAGCAGCAGAATTTGGGTTGGAGGATCTGGCAAGACTCAAGAAAAAATTAGTTTCCCACATTGGGAAATGAGGCTGGAGTCTTGTCCTTCCAACTTCCACATTGGGTTAACGGTGAGTCAACGTTCCCGCTGATGAACGACAGGAACCCATTTTCCATCTCACTACCAGGCCAACAGACCAGAATCTTGTTCCCCAGCCAAATGTGGGCAGCACGGTGGCACAGTGGTTAACATCGCTGCCTCACAGTGCCAGGGACCAAGGTTCAATTCCTGGCATTTCCCTGTCTGTGCGGAGTCTGCCCATGTCTGCATGGGTTTCCTCCAGGTGCTCCGGTTTCCTCCCACAGTCCGAAAGACGTGTTGATTAGGTGCATTGGCCATGTTAAATTCTCCCTCAGTGTACCCTAACAGGCGCCGGAGTGTGGCAACTAGGGGATTTTCACTAACTTCATTGCAGTGTTAATGTGAGCCTACTTGTGACACTAATAAATAAACTTTAGCTTTAAATTGCCCACCTCACCAGCAGGAATTTAGAGCATTTTGTCTCGCGGCTACCAGCGAGGACTCCCAGGACTTACCAGGCACTTGACAGTGTCTTCCCAATTATGAACACGCATGAAAAAGCAGGGGGGGAGGAGTGGTGGAAGGCACAAAGGGAGAGTGAAAGCATGAAGGGAAATTGTGAGGCTGTGAGGGCAGGGTTGGGGGGGGGGGGGTGCGGGGGGGCGGGGGGGAGGCGGGGGCAGAGTGTTTTAGAGAGAGGAGTAGGGTGTCTGTGGAGTCAATGGTTGAGTTATGGGGGAGGGGGGAGAACGTAAGGTTTTGATGGTAAGAGGGGATGGTTACAGTGAGAGAGGGAAGTGAAAGGGTCAGGGTCATTTCGGCTGTAGTTCTCATTGGGAGGGTCATTGAAGGGGACAAGAGAGGTGTCATGGGGAATTGGCAGGGTCAGGGTGGGCAAGGGCACAGTAACGGGTATGGGCTCCAAGGGGAGGGAAGCCATGCCGAAGTGGATTGTGATAGCGTCCAGGGTAATGGGAGGAAGTTCAAGGGTGATAGAGGGGAGAGTAAAGGTCACATTGGGTGGGTCAATGCTGATGGGTGGGTAAGTTGTTGAGTGAAGGGGAGGGTAAAAACTGGTGGAGTGAGTTTGTTAGGAGATACACATCATCTCCACATCAGCGAGACAACACCCTCAACATCCAACCGTGATACATTGAGGTGGGAGGAGGATCTTTTTGGGTGGGCGAGGCTCAAGGTCAGCACAATTGGCCGACTAAAGGAACATCCTTATAATCATGGGGAAACTGTATGAAAGCTGAATCCTTACTCTATGGTGAAGCCCACACGGCAACTGTTCTGAACCTGATGGTTCTCATAACATTGAGGTCCCAGCAAGGTGTTGAGTTGCTGTTCATTCTGAGCCATTTGTCATTAGCTGCACTCAGAGTTAGTGATGAAGGAGAGAGGGAGATGGATGTGTACAAGAGACATGGCTGCGAAATGGCAGCCAGTTCACCACTGCAAACCTCCTGGGAGAATGGTCTTTCCTGATGAGGACTCATGTGGTTAGTCTTTATATTCTGACAAGGTCTCTTCACAGTATCTCAAGGTCAGTGGAGGCAAGTTGAATAGTTGGGAGGGAGGCTTCTCGCACATGGCTCTTATCCCCCTGTGTATGTGACCATTAAAGCAACTAGCAACAAGATGGAGTCCAGTAATCTTCAAAACAGTGCAAGTGAACATTTTGTAACGAGTGCCAAAATGATTTACAATGATTATACACCGATGTCACCAGTGTGCATTCCGAAATTCTGAATTTTTCTTACTCTACCACTTCATCTGGGTGCATCCTTCAGAACTGAAGTGGAGGCAGCTTGCTTACTGCTTTGCCCTGTTGTCTCAAAGGACTTTGGCAGGAGGTCCGAGACCTGAAGGCCCTGGGCTGCTAAGGGTCTCCTGCTGTTGGGCAGGTGCATCCTCCTCAGCCTGACCTCCTGGAGGTTATAGGGTCAAGAGCAGAGGGGATTTTGAGCAGCATAACATTCTTGGAGTGTCCTGGGTGGATATCCCTTGGGTGTCTGGCTGATGGTCTCCTCCCTTTGGGTACGTGAGGGCCCTTCTCTGACTCCTTGAGAGGAAGGGGCACTTGGATGAAGATGTGGGGGCTCCATCCCCCTCTCGGCTAGCTGCTACTGAAACTTATCCATGGCTAGAGCGCTAGAGTGCAAGTTTGAGCACGAACCCAGCAGGAACCACTGGACCTGGCTCTCCAAGATGGCCACCACCCTTCCTATGGTGACCTCACAGCACTTGCATACCAGAGTCACAATATCAGACAGCACCCAGACAGACTCCTCCATCTCTTGGGCCATTTGTTTGAGGGCCCCTTGCACCACTGCCTGATATTCCCCTTGTCTCATTGCACCTCCAGTATGTGTCTGATGGCTGATTGTAGAGGCTTGTCATCTGTCACAGGCTTTGCCAGGGCCTGCTCTCCAGCAGTACTCTTTCAGTGCTAAAGAGTTCAGCTGTCACTGCCTCCTGTGTCAGTGAAATGACCACCAGTGAGTGACCCCCAAGGCTTCTCTAGAACTGTGACTCATTGACATCTGTGTCATTATGCTGGTGGAGGGGACAGCTGAATGCTGTGATGCTTCTACAAATGAGAGATCTTCTTCTTCCTCCTCCTAGGTGGTCTGGGGCTTTCTTCTGTGGAGGAAGAGAGCCTCGTCCTCCTCTTGTTGGCATCTAGAACGGAGAAAGGAGAGAATGAGTGGCTGTCAAGGTTGGTTCATTCACAACACACATTACGCACACTCTTGTCCATCTTTGTATTATGGATGCTTCCTCACTGGATTGTTGGAAGTGGTCGACCTTGAAGGCATGACCAGTGTCCTCCCCTGCCAACTCTGCAGCCTTCTACTCAAATTGTGTGAGGTTTCGCAAATCCGGCAGTCCATCATCCATCTTCTCTCTCTTACTTCTATTGTGATCTACCTTGTCCTGCAATGGGATTGAATGTGAGCACATTGGATAAAAGAACAGGTGAGAGGCTGAAAATTCTGTGGAGAGTACCTCACATCCTGACTCCACAAAGCCTGCACGGCATCTACAAGGCACAAGTTAGGAGTGTGATGGATTTTTCTCCCCTTGTCTGGATGAGTGCAACTCCAACAGCACTCAAGAAGCTAGACGCCATCCAGGCAGCCAGCTTGAGTGGCACCACATCCACCTTGTTCACCATCCACTCCCTCCACCAGTGACACGGTAGCAGTAGTGTGTTCAAGGTGCACTGCAGCAACTCACCAAGGCTCCTTTGATAGTGCTTTCTAAACCCACGACCTCCACCAAGAAGCACAAGGGAACACTACCAGTTGCAAGCTCCTCTCCCAGTCACACACCAGCCTATTTGGAGTAAAACTGCTGTCCCTTTACTGTCGCTGGGTCACAATCCTGCAACTCACTTTCTAACAGCACTGTGGGTGTACCTGCACAACGTAGACGGCAGCAGTTCAAGAATGCAGCCAACCACCACCTTCTCAAGGGCAATTAGGGAAGGGCAGTAAAGATGCTGGCCTAGCCAATGACACCCACATCCAGTGAAAGATGAAAAAGAATTCATTGCTGATGTGAGTTTGGAGAGTGGGTGGTTCACTTACCTTTACAGAGTGGGTGAGATCATTCACCTCTTTCCTGCAATGCTGGGCTGTTCCAATTGTCAACCCTACGGACGCTGAGCACCCTGGTGACCTCCTCCTAGGACTTGGTGGGAGGGCCCTTTGCCCTCATCCCTCAGACAGAGGACCTCTTGCCTTGCTTTGGCCACCTGGAGGAGAATCTCTCATGAGGCATCGCTGGCTGGAACTCATGGCCTTCTACTCGACATGCTCCAGGTCTCTGAAGGTCCTAGTGCATTGTTTCTCCCGGTGCCTTTTGAATATGGTGCCCGGACATGATGGCAGGGTGGGCAACTTGCTGCATGCCCCGCCACTCAATGCAACATGACCCTCTTGGACTGTTTAGATGATTAATTATGCAACCCCGATTTGGCATGCTCACCTGCCCCATTCTCCAGAGGAAGTCACTCCCACGACTTCCCACTCCTGTCACAGACTCAGTCCCAGAGCAGAAAATTCCAGCCCTTGACTCAACAAAAACCTGGATTGATAGAGTGTCTTTAACTAGGAAAAGTGGCCCACCGCACCTCACAGAGTTCTAATCACCGAGCCAAAGAGGGAGATATGGATTAGGAAGGGGGTGGCCAAAGATTAGAGAGATGTGCTTCAAGGAGGGTGTCGAAGGAAGGGAGGGAGGTGGATAGGGAAATGGGCTTGGGGAGTGAACTGCAGAGCTTTGGGCTGAGCCCCAGTTGCCAATGGTGGGGTGAGGAGAGGGGAGGATGCACAACATTCCACAGCCAAAGGCACCAGGAGTTTGTGGGGAACTGTAGGGTTGGAAAAGGTTACAGATGTGGGGAGAGGTGAGGCCAGGAAAGGGATTAACATGAGGATGAAAAGTGAAAGTTTTAAGTATAATGATTTTCGGAGCCAAATTGGTTAATAAGAACATAATCCAGTACAGTTACTTGGATTCTGGACCCCCCACAGTATATCCCCCAATTGGCCATTCTTCACGAGAGCCAAAACAGCTAAACTTGCTATTCAGTCGAACAGACATTCAATTCTGTCCTCATCCAACCCCATGTATGGGCACTTACAAGCAGAAGGCACTGGATAGTGTCAGGGAGCAGGACTTTTCAGGGTCCTATCCCCTAGTGATCTGCACAATCCTCAGAACTCTATTGGCACCAAGTCAAAGCTAAACCATCACCAACCCAATATACTCAGGGTCTTTCCTGATTACCATGGGTCGACCTTGCATTGGCATGGGGCCGCTGAAGTATCCCCCATGTGCTCTTCTCAGAGAAAAGTTATGGCGTTGTTGTAGTACAATTAGACAATACCATGTGTCCTCTCTCTCCTCATCTCTTTGGAGCCTCTGAATGTTGCTGTCTGTTACTCAGCCAGACAGATAAAGTACATCGTTAGAACAACCTCCTCATGCCATCTTGTTTATTGAGTCAGCAAACTCTACTGAGGTCAGCTTTTACAAATGCTGGCAAAGCAGCCTCTAATAGTGAGGACTTCTGCCATGCAGTTTCACTTGTAATTGCTTTTCACACCTCACTTGCCAGACTCACTGGAACCAAACTCAGTGGGTCCCCAATTGTCTCCAATTGAAAGTTCATGCAAAATTATATGTGGGAGGAAGGTTCAACAGTTTGACGCTCGGTTGTCCTAACGACACCTTTTGTTAACTCCTCCCAGCCCACAGTGCTGACACTAACTATCCATGTGTTCATCTGAATAACGCCGGCATCTCCACTAAGACAGTGAGGAAGCAGTTTGGTGATGTGCTGTTATTTCCAATGAACTATGTACAGGTGTAGGATTACTGTGCAGACACAATGAGCAGGGGCACTGGTTTACAGCGGCGCAGTCCAATATATCATAACGGGAGTGCCTATAAAGGTATTGATTTAACCACATGCAGCAACTTCATTGTAAAAAAGCCTTACTCACACATCATGGATGACATCCACTTCATGGGGAGGTGATGGCCCACTGGTATCATCGTTAGACTATTAACCAAAAACTCAGGTAATGTTCTGGAGACCACAGCAGATGGTGGAATTTGAATTACATAAAAAATATCTGGAATTAAGGATCTCCTGATGACCATGAAACCATTGTCAATTGTCGGAAAAACCCATCTGGTTTACTAATGTCCTTTAGGGAAGGAAATCTGCTGTCCTTACCTCCTGCACACAGCAATGTGGTTGATTCTCAACTGCCCTCTGAACAGGGGCAACAAGGGATGGGCAATAAATGCTGGCCAGACAGTGATGCCCATGTCCCACGAATGAATAAAAAATACATCCACCATTCAGTTAACGTGGAAATAAAGGACTCAGTTATCAAAAGCTTTTCTTTTCTGCTTTTCCTGGGACTATTTTACCAAGGAATACTCACAAACAGTAAAAGCTGATATGTGAATATAAGCATTGAGATCGCATGACAAATCACAGTGTCCGTTACTCACTTGCTACTTATTTATTGATCAAACAATGCAATTAGCTATATCTGAATACCCAGCTGGCAACAGGTGGCTATTGACCAGTTTGTATTAGACAACACTGATTCCCAGTGATTGAATTAGTGGAAATCTATATTTATTACTTGTGGTTCCAGTGATTTTTACTGTTGCTTTAATTTAGTAAAGAATCAAATTGCTTGTTTTTCTTCATGGTGTCGTTAATATTCAGTGAAACTACATTTGCTAATCTCACAAAGTAACTGATATATTAATTTACTAAATACTGTGAATATAATTAAGAAATATGGAAGCCCATTTATATACTGTCTTATTTAGATCTTTTCACTCCTTTTTTCCTTAGAATAAAACCTCTCTCCCAAATCACTGGCACTTTCAAATTACAATTGCCTCACCTCTGGGTGACCTGCCAAAGCTGCTCACTGCTCCAGATCCTCCGGCAATTGGAAGCTATGCCCAAACTTTCTTCTCTCTACTGCCAACTGTCTCCTTTCACCCCTCTCCTCTACCCCTCCACCCTCCCTGCCAACAATGTGCAAGGAACTCATGGACTTTATCAATAAGGGGGGAGGTAATGGAGGTAATGGAGGTATTACCGCTAGGCTAGTAATCCAGAAACTCAGCTAATGTTCTGGGAACCCGGGTTCGAATCCCACCACGGGAGATGGTGGAATTTGAATTCAATAAAAAATATCTGGAATTAAGAATCTACTGATGAACGTGGAGCCATTGTCGATTGTCGGAAAAACCCATCTGGTTCACTAATGTCCCTTTAGAGAAGGAAATCTGCCGTCCTTACCTGGTCTGGCCTACATGTGACTCCAGAGCCACAGCAATGTAGTTGACCCTCAACTGCCCTCCAAGGGCAACTAGGAATGGGCAATAAATGCTGGCCAGACAGCGATGCCCGTGTCCCACAAAGGAATAAAAAATTAAATAAAATTGAAACTTCTTTGTCTCAAATTCATGCCCACCTTACCTGCAACTCCATGTTTGAAACTCTCCAATCCCTACACAGCTGCCAATACCATCTCTGTATTTGTGTCTCACCTGGTTCCACTCTCTCCTATCCAGTCATAATCAGAGATTCTCTTACATTGTTTCTCATCTCTGTAATTTCCTAAGCATCTAGCCTTGATCTCGCACCTTCCTGCCACCTCCTTTCTATTTCTCCCCAACATGCTGCCTCAGGGCGATATCATGCAAAGGACTCTCTCCACCCTGATAAATATTGATCAGGACATTGGGATAACCCTTGATCATAGAATCATCGAATCCCCACAGTACAGACGGAGGCCATTCGGCCCATCGTGCCTGCACTGACCATAATCCCACCCAGGCCCCATTCCTGTAGCCTCACGTATTTACCCTGCTAATCCCCCTGATACTAGGGTCAATTTAACATGGTCAATCGACCTAACCCGCACATCTTTTAACTGTGGGAGAAAACCGGAGCATCCGGAGGGAACCCACGCAGACACAGGGAGAATGCGCAAACTCCACACAGACAGTGACCTGAGGCCGGAATTGAACCTGGGTCCCTGGCACTGTGAGGCTACAGTGCTAGCCACTGTGCCCACCGTACCGCCCCGATCTTCTTTAAAAATAGTGTCATGGGATCATTCACACCCAGCTCTGAGGGCAGGTGGTTCAATATCTTGTGAGAAAGACGGCACCTCCAACAATGCAGGACTCCATCACGACTGCACTGGGAGTGAGGTGTGAAATCATAACTTTAGACTCAGAGGCAAGGGTGCTTGCTACCTAACCTAATCAAGACTCAGTTACTAGACCACTGACCTGGCATTGCCATGGCTACAGCAGCACCAGAATGACACAAAATGGCTGGAGTATCAGAGATTGTGATCCTGGCATTGAGAAAAGTCAACCAGACTCCACATGCCAGTTGAGTACTGCACGTGCTGATTGGGTTAGGTACGTAGATGTTCAATGCAGTGGGAGTCTCAGATACTCAGTGCAACAATTAACATCAATGCTAAACCTGTCAGGGCCAGGCTGTCCCCCCTCAGATTGGAAAACTAGAGGCCGATTACCGACGTTTAATGAGGCTCTTCAATGAGTCTAATTGCCTACCCACTTTGTTGGGGGGGAGGACTGACTTCCTGGGCCCTGAACATGCATCAGCCTAAAAGGCCGACATTGGGAACTGTGTCAAGAAACCAACACACCGACCAAGCCTCATTAAATTTGGGCCCCATCAGCCTCTATTCAAATAACCCTGAAAATCCAGCTCCAAATCTCCCTCTTTATCTTACACTATTCCTTGAAGATGTTCCTTAAGATCTATTTCCTTGCCCTGCCATTATCTACTTCTGCGGTTGAAAGCAGAATTTTGTTTGATAATGGTCCTATGAGACATTCTGGGGACACTTGACTATGTTAAAAGATGTTAGATAAAAGCAAGTTGTTATAGATTCATGGCCATGACAGCTTGAGTCAAAACAACTTATTCCCAGCAGTCTTAACCCAGTTTTCTTACGGACAATTGTCCACAGCACAGAAACGCCTGTGCTCCAACACCGAGCGGTGGGATCTTTCAAAGGGGGCCTTGAACTTGTCTGCTGTAAGGGATGGAACTGCCCCATGGTTGTGGTCGACATTGGTCTTTGAGGATAGGATGGAAGCAGTTACTGAGCTTTACCTCATGCTCATCCCGATGTTCTAATCAAACAGTGACTGTTTGATCCTGTCACTTTGTGCAAAAAAGGAAATGCAGAATACTCCACCCAAAATATTCCTCCCAAACAAAACAATCCTCATGTGATACCGCACAGTTGTCATCGAGATTCTTGCCTGACTGGCAGTTCAAGGCAACTAAAGCAAAAGCAAGCCCACACATCAATATAGGGATTCTACAATGACTGTCTAACACTTTACATTCAGAAACAGCAGATCTCCTAAGCAAAGAACTGGAGGTGATAAGGAGCATTTCTTTTGATTGGTATGACCGATCTGTTTTATGGCATAAATTATAGGATGCTTACTACTAATATCGGATCCGTTTATCCTTGGACTAAGCCAGTGTCAGTGAGCTACAGATGTACTCTCCTCATCACCAATTCATGCCTTACAAGTGCCAATGGTAGCTGTCTTGTGGCACAGTGGGTGGCGTCTCTGCCTCCGAACCAGAAGCTTCCCAGGTTCGAATCTCACCCCAGGAATTGATGGCCAAGAATGTGCGTTCATAACATGGCCAAATAAGTTGGGTGTCAACCTGAAAATCCTTCCAATGCAGACCAATGGTGGTAAGAGCGGGAGAGATTCCTGGTCAGCCATGTGATGGAAAAAAAATGGAGTCTTTACCATCACTAGCATAGCTTCAGATTGCAACATGCATATAAAAAGTGTATGTTGCCACAGCAACTCAGACTCCTCTGGGGGGGACTAGATGGTCGGTATTGTCAGATTGGTACCAATCCCCATTCCAGCTGGGATGGATTTATCATAGAATCATAGAATCCCTATAGTGTAGAAGAGACCATTTGGCCCATCAAGTCTGCACCGACTCTTTCACTGAGTACCCAGGCCCTCTCCCCCACTCTATCCCTGTAACCCCACATTTACCATGGCTAATCCATCTAACCTGCACATCTTGGGACAATAAGGGGCAATTTAGCATGGCCAGTGCACTGAACCAGCACATCTTTCGGACTATGGGAGGAAACCGGAGCATCTGGAGGAAAACCACGCAGACACGGGGAGAATGTGCAAACTCCACACTGACAGTCGTCCGAGGCCAGAATTGAACCCAGATCCCTGTAAGATAGCAGTGCTAACCACTGTGCCATCGTGCTGCCCCCTACTTAGGACCTGCCTTCTTGCCCTACCTGTGGTGGCACAGTGGGTTGGATCTGCCTTTGGGCAGAGAACTCAAGATGAAGAAGAACGTGGCAAAGGATTGGTTAACTACCCATTCCCAGTGGTGAACTTGTTGCAGTACTTCAAGGAGATCTCACAATACTACCTTGTGTTACATTATATCAATACCGTTTCATAATGCATAAATACCAGCATTGATCAGTGAAGGCCAAATGGTGTCTGTGCTGTAATTTCTGTGTAATATCTCCTTCACCAACAAATTGTAGCTGGGCTCCTGAAATCCACTATAATGACTGTCAAGTTGATTGAAAGCCCAGCAATGCACCACAATAACTGTACCCATGTTGTGGGTCAACATTGCGTATTGCTCTCCTTCCAGGAAAAAGATGCAACCAGACTCACATTCCAAAGGCTTGGCTTGCAGAATGGGTTCACAGACTGCCCCCTTCACATCTGGGACTTGGGTTGGAATTCATCCTAGACTGATGGCTTAAAAGCCTATTCTGACGGCCAGCTGTAAGGGTCTTAAGTAGTGAGATTGGCTGGACTCGACTCAGTTGTCGACGGGCACCAGTCCACATGCTGGACATAATTCCTCACTAATTGGCACTAAATTGGCAATCTCAGCCTCAGTCCCAATAACACATGGTGTGGGAAATTGAAATGTTGCACTGGTACGTGCAGGACCATCAGCTGAGCTTACACTGAGTAGCTGGGGCCAACTGGAGGGGGATTTACTCTGTACCTAACCCGTGCTAAACCTGAAACTCTACTGCAGGCAATGGTCATCTGAAATGAACAAAACACTATAAAGTACGCGTATGTCAGGCAACATCATAGAATCATAGAACCCCTGCAGTGCAGAAGGAGGTCATTTGGCCCATCGAGTCTGCACCGACTCTTACCCAGGCTTACCCCATAACCCCAAGTATTTACCCCGCTAAAACCCTTAACCTATATATCTTGAGACACTAAGGGCCTGATTTTACCATTGCGTCACGCCCGAAAATGGGTGCAAAAACTTGGTAAAGTCGGGCATGAGGAAATTAGCACGATCCGGGCCTGCGTCCGTGCAGATACCTACTTTACCAAGGCCCGAACCGGGCGCAATGGTGATTTAAATGCATTTGTATGCATTTAAATTGAATGGGCTGCCCGCCCAACTTTATCAGCACTTCCCCCTTTACCATCGCGTTCGCCCGTACAAATACGGCGCAAAACAGACACGCTCAGCAAAGGTCTGTTTCAGGAGCTCCAGCTTCTGAAGAGGTAAGTTCAGAGCTTCCGGCGGCTCGCTAACTCAGATCAGTGGTGGCGGGGGGAGGGAGGGAGGTGGGCCAGATCATTCTCTGGTGAGCATGGGGAGGAGGAAGGCCCGATCGTTCTCTGGTGGGGGAGTGAGGCCCGACCATTGTCTGGTGAGGGGGGGTGGAGCAGGCCCAATCATTCCCTGGTTGTTGGGGGAGGAGGGAGGCCAGATCGTTCTCTGGTGGGGGGAGAGAGGAGAGAAGTGGATCAGATGTATCTCAGCTGGTGATGGGGGGGAGGCCCGATCTCTCTCTTGTGGGTGGAGTGGAGGCCAGATGGATCTCTGGTGAGGGGGGGGAGGCAGGGGCAGGGACGGGGGGGGCCCCTGCCACTCTGCGGGTGATTGGTTTCGGGGAAAGGGGGCAGAGCGCCGTGATCGGCCTGGGTAGCGGGGGGGGGGGGGGGTGGTGGGTGGATAAGGAGTACAGTTATGTTGTGGAGGTGGGGTGATGTCTGTGGGGGCCATTGCTCCCGCTTTTTGTTCCCGGGCCGGTTTATCTGCTTTTTGCGGCCCGGGAGCGATGTGACAGGGGCGCGTTTTTCAGATTATTTTTTCACCGCACATGCGCAGTTCAAAGATCCGATCGGAGCTGCAGCGTTTCGGGAGTGCTAAGCCCTGCCCACAGCACAATTCAGACCCGCGATTTTTTTTTCAGGTTAAGTGCGTATGGGAGCATCTGAGAGCAGTTTTCCAAGTCGGATCTGAATTGCGCCCAGATTCAGCACTTAGAATCAAAATGGTAAAATCGGGCCCGAAGGGCTAATTTAGCATGGCCAATCAACCTAACCTGCACACCTTTGGAGTGTGGGAGAAAACCAGAGCATCCGGAGGAAGCCCACACAGACACAGGGAGAATGTGCAAACTCCACGCACACAGTGACCTGAGGCTGGAATTGAACTCATGTCCCTGGCACTGCATGGTGGCAGAGCTAACCACTGTGCCATTGGGCCACCTATGGGGAGGGGAGACAATCAAACATGTTGGGGGTGTAGTGAAGGGCTCATGTCTTAAATGGCAACTTATCAGTTTTCCCCACTTTCTGTTTTATTTTGTTTTTTTTTACAAAGCCACCATTGGTCCAACACCTTTCACAATGTCAGGACCCCCCCACCCCCCAATTGCTTTCCGGTTAATAAAATGCGTTATGAAGTGTAGCTGCTGTTGTAATGTAAGCAACACATTGGCTAGTTTTCACAAAGCAAACTCCTGCAAGCTGCAAGGATGACAAGATGGATCCTTTCAGTTAGGTTGAGGGGTAAACATTGACCAAGACACTACCGGGGAGAAATTCCCTGCTTCTTGTTGGAATAATGCTACGGGATATTTTACAATCATCTGTGAAGACAGACAGAGCCACGGCTGACATCTCACCTGAAAGATGACACCTCCAGCAGTGCAGCACGCCTTCAGCGCTGCCCTGGAGTGGTACCCTAGATTTTGCGCTGAAGTCTGCAAAGTGGAACTCAAACCTCGGCTCTGCCGACTCGGAGGCAAGCATGCTTCCCATGATGAGACAGATGACATTTTTTGTTAGAGTTGACTTAAGACACTGGGTGCAGAAATCAAAGTCTTAGGCGTGCAAATGTTTGTCAGATAAAAACGACCACATCATTAATCTCTCAAGCAATACCCAAACAGATGATACGGTCATTAATTGGAGCGTGGTTTGTGGAAAGCCTGATGTGCACATGTTGGCTACTGCATTTTCTACAGCACAGGAATAACTACAGAGAAAGCGATAGTGTAAAAGGGATTATGAGTGACTCAACACCATTTTTAAGCCATTAACTGCCCCCCCCCCCCCCCCTCCATGTACAAGAGCTGGGGATAGTTAAAACGAACACTTCAGAATCATAGAACATAGAACATTACAGCGCAGTACAGGCCCTTCGGCCCTCGATGTTGCGCCGACCAGTGGTACCAATCTAAAGCCCCTCTAATCTACACTATTCCAATATCATCCATATGTTTATCCAATAACCACTTGAACGCTCTCAACGTTGACGAGTCCACCACTGCTGCAGGCAGGGCATTCCACGCCCTTACTACTCTCTGAGTAAAGAACCTACCTCTAACATCTGTCCTATATCTCTCACCCCTCAATTTAAAGCTATGTCCCCTCGTGCTAGCCAACACCATCCGAGGAAAAAGGCTCTCACTATCCACCCTATCTAATCTTCTGATCATCTTGTATGCCTCTATTAAGTCACCTCCTAACCTTCTTCTCTCTAACGAAAACAACCTCAAGCCCCTCAGCCTTTCCTCATACGATTTTCCCACCATACCAGGCAACATCCTGGTAAATCTCCTCTGCACCCTTTCCAACACTTCCACATTAACAGGGGGTTGGAGTTTAAGAGCCGTGGGGTGATGCTGCAACTGTACAGGACCTTGGTGAGACCACATTTGGAATATTGTGTGCAGTTCTGGTCACCTCACTATAAGAAGGATGTGGAAGCACTGGAAAGAGTGCAGAGGAGATTTACCAGGATGCTGCCTGGTTTGGAGGGTTGGTCTTATGAGGAAAGGTTGAGGGAGCTAGGGCTGTTCTCTCTGGAGCGGAGGAGGCTGAGGGGAGACTTAATAGAGGTTTATAAAATGATGAAGGGGATAGATAGAGTGAACGTTCAAAAACTATTTCCTCAGGAGGATGGAGCTATTACAAGGGGACATAACTATAGGGTTCGTGGTGGGAGATACAGGAAGGATATCAGAGGTAGGTTCTTTACGCAGAGAGTGGTTGGGGTGTGGAATGGACTGCCGTCAGTGATAGTGGAGTCAGACACTTTAGGAACATTTAAGCGGTTATTGGATAGGCACATGGAGCACACCAGGATGATAGGGAGTGGGATAGCTTGATCTTGGTTTCAGATAAAGCTCGGCACAACATCGTGGGCTGAAGGGCCTGTTCTGTGCTGTACTGTTCTATGCTCTATCTTTCCTATAATACGGCGACCAGAACTGTACGGAATACTCCAAATGCGGCCACACCAGAGTTTTGTACAGTTGCAGCATGACCTCCTGGCTCCGAAACTCAATCCCTCTACCAATAAAAGCTAACACACCGTACGCCTTCTTAACAACCCTATCAACCTGGGTGCCAACTTTCAGGGATCTATGCACATGGACACCCAGATCCCTCTGTTCATCCACACTACCAAGTATCTTACCATTAGCCCAGTACTCTGTATTCCTGTTACTCCTTCCAAAGTGAATCACCTCACACTTTTCCGCATTAAACTCCATTTGCCACCTCTCAGTCCAGCTCTGCAGCTTATGTCCCTGAAGGAGAAAATTTTCCAGAAAACCATATTTTGCATCATCAAACATATTTACTTATTGGACTAATTGGCACCACTCATAACGGGCCAACAATGCAGAGGGGCACCCCCGGATGGATATTCGATCGGGTCCCCCCCTGCACAGCTGAGAGACTCGCGAATTTCAAAGACTACGGAAGATCCCTAATCTGCCTAGCAACAGCGCGCAGCTGCATTTTAAACTGGCCAAGGACGATCAAGATCCCTACGAAACGAGACATAGAGTGGGTTATCAAAACCAAGCTATCACTGAAATATTACAAATTCGGCCAAGGCAGACATAAAAATCTGATAAACTAAGATATAAGAATAAAAGATTAGAATGAAATACTCCAGACATCCAACAGGACAGGATGACATTAACACTCAATCTCACAAGCAGGAAACACAGACACGAAACAATAAGATCAATTCAGATAAGAGGACACATAGAGAAGATAATGGGAAACGCATTTAGACACCGGGGCAGGACCAAGTAATCCCATTAACACGAACACACACCATACAAATGCTAATCGATAAAACTTCCTGGGGACCTTTTAAACTGATAGACCATTTTAATACATAAGATAACACACATATAGCCAATGTTCCCGCTCGAATTTGAAACTCTATAAAGATACACCGCTGATGTGATTTGATGGAGATCAACGTGGCCAAGCCACTGTTTCTGAGCTGGTTACGCTGTTCTCCCTGGGATCCCAGTAATTGTACAATAAAGACACGCTTTGAACCTTGATTTGCGACTCGACTTCTATTCTGCACTGGTAAAGGGATATTTCCCTACAACATCCCTCAGTAACCTGCCACTTCCCTCCGCACTGTCTACAACTCCGCCGACTTTAGTGTCATCCGCAAATTTACTAATCCATCCTTCCACGCCCTCATCCAAGTCATTAATAAAAATGACAAACAGCAGTGGCCCCAAAACAGATCCTTGCGGTACACCACTAGTAACTGAACTCCAGGATGAATATTTCCCATCAACCACCACCCTTTGTTTTCTTACAGCTAGCCAATTCCTGATCCAAACCACTAAATCACCCTCAATCCCATGTGTCCGTATTTTCTGTAAAAGCTTACCATGGGGAACCTTATCAAATGCATCAGGTACAATTGTCCCCGTCAAATGTCAGATTTCCATTGTAAGAGTCATCAAGTGTAATTAATTGGCAAGAGGTAATAGAAACATAGAAGATAGGAGCAGGAGGAGGCCATTTGGCCCTTCGAGCCTGCTCCGCCATTCATCATGGTCATGGCTTATCGTCCAACTCAATAACCTCATCCTGCTTTCTCTCCATAGCCTTTGATCCCATCTGCCCCAAGTGCTATATCTAGCTGCCTGTTGAATACATTCAATGTTTTGGCATCAACTACTTCTTGTGGTAATGAATTCCACAGGCTCAACACTCTTTGGGTGAAGAAATGTCTCCTCATCTTCATCCTGAATGGTCTACCCCAAATCCTCAGACTGTGACCTCGGTTCTGGATTCCCCCACCATCGGGAACATCCTCCTTGCATCTACCCTGTCTAGTCCTGTTAGAATTTTATAAGTCTCTATGAGATCCCCATTCATTCGTCTGAACTCCAGTGAAAACAATCGTAATCAAGTTAATCTCTCCTCATACATCAGTCCCGCCATCCCAGGATTCAGCCTGGGAAACCTTCGCTTCACTCCCTCGAGAGCAAGAACACCCTTCCTCGGAAAAGAAGACCAAAACTGTACACAATATTCTAGATGTGGCCTCAGGTCAGAAGGGAATGAGGAGAATTTGTTTTACTGAGCTTTTATGATTCGGAATGTACAGATTGAAAGGGTGGCCTGGGCAGACTCACTGGGTGGGAATTTCCGGCCTCCCTTTCTCCGAAACTGGAAAATCCAGCCTGAGGTCAACGGACCTTTCCATGGTCCGCCTCTCGCCTGCTCCGATTCCCGTGGTGGGTGGGACGGTAAAATTCCGGCCATCAACTTTCAAAAAAAAGTTGGATAAGTATTCAAAAAGGAAAGATTTGCAGAGCCATGGGGAAGGAGCAGGGACCAGTGGCACTCATTGCCTCACTCTTTACGTGAGCTAGCCCTGGAACGGATAACTGAATAGTGTGCTTTCTCCCTCTAAATGATCATGCAGAACACTGAACCCTTTCACTTTTCGTTCCTATTTCGAAAACAAAGCTGTACTCATGTCATTAGCACAATTATGATTTCATAAACTCAAATGAAGCCTTTATCTGGTGAAGCCACTGAATCAATCTGTTAGCAAGCCTCGGTACACATGTGAATGCCTTCATTTTCAATACAAAGCTTGCATCTTAAATTACTACCAAACCAAGTCCTTGGAGAGTTTAAGAATTTGCAGTCGCTAATGTTCTGATCAGCGCCTTTGTAGAGATGAGTAACGTGATATTTTGATGCTGGTTCAAGGATAAAATGAAACCCTTGCAAATGAAACTGTTCTATTGTCTCCCAGATGAGTGTCATTTCAAAATGTGAAACACAGCTCTATTAACCTAACTCGACGTTATGTGACGACAGGACGGGATGCATGCTATTGAATAGTCATGTTTTGGTTCTATCAAAGAGCTAGCTTTCCTCCTTGTAGGATTTGGCTTCACTGATTCCCCTCCCCCTCCCCTTCATCTGATCCCGGGAAGCGGGTTCAACACAGGTACATTAGTCCAACCCTTTACAAATGGCACATTGGGTCTGGGAGGAATCACAACCTGAACTGAAAAGAAATCCTTGTCCAGCTACATGTCGAAACACTCAGATTCTTAGAATTGTGTAATTATCATCATCATTTAGCCATTGTCCCAAAGGATCATAGGCATCTGTAATGACTCAGAAAGCCCGATTGGAAAGGAACATGGTTTATTACAGAACGCAAAGTAAAATCACTGCCGTGGTGTATACACACTAATCCCTGCCTGGGATTACCATTCAGCAGGCCCAGTCCAAGGCCTGCCTTATAAAAGGTTCAGGTAATGAGTTCCAGCTAGGCAGGCCACTGCCTGTTACCAGGGGAACACATACTCAATGAGCCCCACAGGGAGAGCAATCAGTGATTCCCCATGGACCTCATGGGGGTTTTCACAGTATCACTCTCCATGAGAGACCGACAATTTTGGCAACTCATAGCTTGAGGGGCGCCATGCCACAAATGTGTGGTAGAGCCTCCATTAAATATCATAACCCATGCAAGAATTGAACCAGCACCATTGGTGTCCTACTACATCACACGCTAACTATCGAGCCAACCGAGTAGAATCATGGTATAATGCAGATAGAGTCATAAAGTCATAGAGTCACAGAGGTTTACAGCATGGAAACAGGCCCTTTGGCCCAACTTGTCCATGCTGCCTTTTTTTTAAGCCCCTAAAATAGTCTCAATTGCCTGCATTTGGCCCATATTTGGCCCAGATAATAATGGAACAACATGAGTACGTTGAGGGCAGCATGGAAACAAAGTTCAGAAAAATCCAGAACTCCAAAGATGTGCGGTTAGGTTGATTGGCCATGCTAAATTGATCCTAGTGTCACGGGATTAGCAGAGTAAATGTGTGGGGTTACGGGAATAGGGCTTGGGTGGGATTGTGGTCGGTACAGACTTGATGGGCCGAATGGCCTCCTTTTGTACTGTAGGGATTCTATGATTCTATTCTATGATTATTATGATCTGGAACACACTGCCTGAAGCAGATTCAATCATAACTTCCAGGGAGGGGGAAAAAGTTGCAGAGGTGTGGGAAGATTTTTGGGCATTCTACCAGCATTTTCAGAGGTGGGGCAGGCACAGTGGGCTGAATAGCATCCTCCTGTGTTCGAAGATTCGATGATTGATTGTACTTGCCTTTGCAGCTTGCAGTACATGTCAGCAGATCACAAACAATCGGAGTGTGAGATGTGGAAGTAAGGATCCTGAAGAACAGGTAATTACACAACTCGATTCTGCTGCTGCCAAAACATAGACTGTTTCTGGGGAGTTCAGGTAACACTAGGAATAAGGGCCATCTTTAACACCATGGTGAAACACAGGAGATAGAGAGAGATAAGACCAGAAGAGGGATTTGAAAATAAGGACTGCATATACGATTAAGATTGTGGGCCTCATAGGGGTTTTCATTTGACTCTAAATGGATGATGTTCTTGATGGTAGCTATGTTTTCTGCACATTACTATACTTGAACACCTGCTTCCCAGTACAAGTGAAAACAATGATAAACTCACAACGGTTTCCATTTCCTTTATTGTTTTTTTCTTATTTAATCATGTTTATTATTTGGTTTCTTTGAGAATACATTCTTCCTTTAAGTAATTAAAGTGCCAACATTTCATGAAAATGATCCAGCATGTGCCAAAAAGATTGACATTATTCTCTCATTCTCAGACTTATGAGAATGCTTGTGTTAAACGGGAACTTTGATTTGAGCCTAGATGTGGTGATGGAGATGACAAACTCACAGGTGTACGGAATCCCGCTCCATGATTGTCCTGACCAATTTCAAGATGGCCACCAAACTTTTCTCTGGATCTCGAAGACCACTGTGATAGAATTACTACCACTTTCTCCGTGGGGAGGTTGCCTGGGGTGAACACGAGTGTGGCAAAGAAAAGGAGGCAGAGGAAAGGAAGGAACAAAGAAGCTTCTCAGTTACAAACAAATAAAGACATTTGCATTTATGTAGCAGCTTTCACATTCTCAGAATGACCAAAGAAACAATGAATGACCATTTCTGGAGAGTTGTGACTCTTTTATACATAAACACAGAAGCCAATTGGTAGCCAAGGTCCCAGCAACAACAGTGAAATAACTAACTGTAATGACTTTAACAAGGCCCACAAAGTGGACCTCGAAGAATACGAGCTCCCTGATTAAGGCAGTAATGGGTTGGTCAATCAAGGAGCACTGCATGTGCACATAATGTGGAGTGTCAGGGTTACTGGCACTCCAGGTTTGTACTCTGTACAAGGAAGTACCTGTCTTGAGTGTTGCTAACAATGTAAATAAATCTAACTTTGGTGAAGGGACACTGGCCTCTGAGGAATTATTTCACTAACCAGATCATCTATTTTTTGGCTGTGCTTGTTCAGGGATACATGTGGCCGGGGTATCCCCATACTCTTCTTTGAATGGGAGCACAGAATCTTCTACATCCATCTAAATAGGCGAACAGGGCCTCAGTTGAACATTTAATCTGAAAGGTGACACCTCTGACTATACTGCCCTCCCTAGGTACCGCATTGAAATATTTATACAACATCTCAATAAAAGTTGTCTTAATTTATATTACAGATAAATGAACAATCCATGGATCTCAAGGCATGTTTGGTGCTCCTGGTTAAATGAATTTCTCCATCAGGACACATTATGCACTGCTGTAAATCAGAACAAGTGTGAATGGCCAGCCAATGAATTAAATCTTGAATTCAGTGTTGAGTAGAATGTTTTTTTTAAATTTCAATGGATGATAAAAGTTTCAAACTAGTTAGCCAACTGGCTTTGTTCAAATGTTTAGTTACTTATTTAGATACCGTAAAAAAAAGATATATTTGCAATGGAGTGATGATGAATTTGTCACAATTAAGGGTCCATTATCACTGACCTTTTGAATCATGGATGAGTTGTGTAAAGTGACAGCTTCTTAAAGATGAATTGTATAGTCAGGATGACCAATGCACTGCCGCGATACCCTGTGTTGACTTTGACAGAGTTTAAAAATATAACTATGAGGTGAATATGAACATGTGTTGGCCATTCAGCTCTTTTCAACTACCCACCATTCAATTAGATCATCGCTGGTCTGTGTCTTAAACCATCTATCTAACTTGGTTCTATGACTCTTCCCTGCCCAACAATAACATATCAATGTAAGTATGACATTTTCAACTTATTCAGTGTCAAGTTTGAATGAAAAGATTTCAGATTTCCACTGCACTTTGTGTCAAGAAGTCTTTCTTGACATCACTCCTGAATGGCTTGCTTAATTTTAAGGTTAATTACTGTTTCATTGTATGGTCAGGGTCTACACAGGGGGAGGTTTGGGGATTGTCTACTCTCCCAAAGTATGCTGCTGGAGTCTGGCATTTCCTCAAAACTATTACTCTTTATTTACAGCAAGTATTTACACATTTGGACATCTACAAAGGATTAGAGCTTCACCTCCTCCCACACCTCTCCTGTTTCACAATCATGTGATCCAAAATCATTATGACTTTAACATCACATATGTGTCCACAAACATACGAAATAGGAGCAGAAGTAGGCCATTCGGTCCCTCAGGCCAGTTCTACCATTCAATATATCATGGCTGATCTGTTTGTGTTCCGAATTCTACATTTCTACCTACCCCCAATAATTTTTGATTCCCTTGCTGAACAGGAATCCATCTATCTCTGCCTTAAAAGTATTCAATGACCCCATTTCCAATGCCTTCTGAGGCAGAGAGATAAGAATTTTCTCAACCATCCTCCAAGAAAAAAAATTCCCCATATCTTTGACCTAAAATGGCAACCCAATTTTAAAACTCTGCCCCCGAGTACTGGACTCACCCACAAGAGGAAACATCCGTCCAATGTCCACCTTGTCAAGACTATTCAGGACCTTACATACTTCAATCAAGTCACCCTTCACTCTTCTAAACTCCAGTGGAAATAAGCCCAGCCTGTCTAACCTTTCCTCATAAGACAACCTGCTCATTCCAGGTATCAATCTAGTAAACCTCCTCTGAACCACCTCCTGATATTACATAGAAATGAGAAGCAGGAGTAGGCCATTTGACCCTTCGAGCCTGCTCCGCCATTCATTATGATCATGGGTGATCATCAAATTCAACCCTTACTCTACATCAAATTATCCCTTTACTCTTCAATGCCCCTTATTCTGGAACTCCCCAGCCCTCAGAGGAAGAAAAAGCTTTCCTCTTTCATAGAAATCCTACAGTGCAGAAAGAGGCCATTTGGCCCATCGAGTCTGCACCGACCACAATCCCACCCAGACCCCTACATATTAACCCGCTAATCCTTCAAACCTACACATCTCAGTACACTAAGGGGCAATTTTAGCATGGCCAATCAACCTAACCCACACATCTTTGGACTGTGGGAGGAAACCAGAGCACCCGGAGGAAACCCACGCAGACACGAGGAGAATGTGCAAACTCCACACAGACATTGACCCAAGCCGGGAATCGAACCCAGGTCCCTGGAGCTGTGAAGCAGCAGTGCTAACCACTGTGCTACCGTGCCGCCCGCTTTCTATCCTGTCAAAGCTTTCTATCCTGTCAACTTCTTTAATCACCTTAGGCACCTCATTTAGGTTACCCGTTGATTTTCTATACACTAGTGAATATTGAGGATCAAGCACTCATAAATAAATACAATAATATTATAAATATAACGCTGGATTGGCTAACCACTGGAAAGATGTTAAAAAACATGGTTCAGGATGTTCCAAAGTGCTTCACAGCCAACTAACTGGGTGCTCTGGTTTCCTCCCACAGTCTGAAAGATGTGCTGGTTAGGTGTATTGGCCATGCTAAATTCTCCCTCAGTGTACCCGAAGAGGCGCTGGAGTGTGGCGGCTAGGGGATTTTCACAGTAACTTCATTGCAGTGTTAATGTAAGCCTACTTGTGACACTAATAAATAAACTTTAAACATTTAGCAAGTTTGAAATGTGGTCACTATTGCAATGTAGGAAACAACAGCAGCCAAATTATGCACAGCAAGATCACACTTACAACCATGCAATCAACAATCAGTTGATCTGTTTTAGTGATTTGGTTAGGGATAAATGTTGGCCAGGATACCAGGAAGTTGTTCTTTTAATAGCATCATGGGATCTTTTACATTTACCATAGATCAGGAATGGAAGACAAGGCTCAAATTATGGTTTCATGCAAAAATACGGCACTTCTGACAGAACAGCAATCCCTCAGTGCTGCACTGGGCTCTCAGTTTAGACCATGCCCTCATGTTTCTGGAACAGGACTTCATCCATGACCTTTGAAACTTCCTTCTGACTCAGAGGTGAAAGTGCCACCAGTGAACCATTGCCTTTATAAGGGAAGAAATGGGATGACGATGAACAGTTCTATCAGTGGAGGTAGACCTGCTGTAGGCCTGAATGGCCTTGTCTGTGAAGACATTTTCATATTCATTGACATCATCCAGTACATAAACCATGTTATATTTATCTGAACCCCAAAAAGAGAGGTGCATGGCTCCAACCAATATCTATATTTTATCATAACGTGGATTTAAATATGGTTTTGTTCCAATATTCCGCAACCAACTTTAATTCCTTTGGTAATGGAACTTAGCCTCCTGGCCCCTTTTTGCCACTCAACATGGAAGAGAACCTAAAAATTAAAGAAAAGGCTTTAGGAATTTAGATGTAACATAAATATACGAAAGATGTGGAAGTTCTTCATCTCATTGCAACAGATCGAATTTATGATGTTATGGATTGTCTTTTATCTATTCAGTTTCTTAAAGGGAAATTGATGTAAATCCATGTAATATGAGTCATATTAGACTGCATTATTGATAATAGAATGCCAGAGTGGGCATTTCCTGGTCTCACCCACTTATTTTGAAGTGTGTATGTGATTTCTTTAAGTGCGTGGCCCCTTTTGCACGGTCACACGTGGTCCATTATGCCCACGTTTCCCATTAGAAGATTTAGGTCAGAATTCTCCGACCTCGCCCGTGGCTGGGATTCTCCAGTCCCGCTGCTGTTAACGGAGGTTTGGCTGAATGTCAAATTCTCCATTCTCGCTGGCAGCAGCGGCGGGGCATGCGGGACCGGAGAATTCCAGCCTTGTAGAATCTTTATAGAACCTTAATTAGGCTGCACTTGGAATATGGTGTTCAAATCTGGTTGCCACACTACCAGAAGGATGTGGAGGCTTTGGAGAAGGTACAGAAAAGATTTACCAGGATGTTGCCTGGTATGGAGGGCATCAGCTATGAGGAGAAGTTGGAGAAACTTGGTTTGTTTGCACTGGAATGACGGAGGTTGAGGGACGACCTGATAGAAGTCTACAAGATTATGAGAGGCATGGACAGAGTGGATAGTCAGAAGTTTTTTTTCCCAGGGTGGAATTGTCAGTTACTCGGGGGCATAGGTTTAAGGTGCGAGGGGCAAGGTTTAAAGGAGATGTACGAGGTAGATTTTTTACACAGAGGGTGGTGGGTGCCTGGAACTCGTTGCCAGGGGAGGTATTGGAAGCAGATACGATAGTGAGTTTGAAGGGGCGTCTGGACAAATGCATGAATGGGATGGGAATAGAGGGATATGATCCCCGGAAGGGTAGGGGGTTTTAGTTCAGTCGGGTAGCATTGTCGGTGCAGGCTTGGAGGGCCAAAGGGCCTGTTCCTGTGCTGTTATTTTTTTTTTGTTCTTTGTTCTTGTTCTTAATCATTTTCACAAGAAAATTTCCGATAACAATTTTGTCATGAAATAATCCCGCTTCATCAGGATTGCTGGAAGGAGCATCACTTGCATTCACAATGTACTATTTAGAAGTAAATAATGCATGATAGCTACTTGGACATTCTTTTCACATTTGTAAACTTTTAGTTGTTCCGGCATTAGGCTGTGAGGAATCATATTTGCGATTTGACCATTTATGATGCAAGCTCTCGTGCTTAATTTCAACCTTACAGCTAGCACAAGCCTATTGCATTCTGCCACATATTTGCTCGTGACTGCAGCAAAGAATTGTGAATAGCTCAAATTTAAACAGGCAACAAATCGCTGTAAAAATGGAGAGTATTGATTGACTGAAATGCGATTATGAAGGCGGAAAACCAACCAAAGGGTTCTTGCCAAGCAGTCAGAATTCTACTCATAATTCATCTTGTTATCTCTTGGGAAACTTGCTGGGCACAAATTGACCACAATGCTGGACTCCATCACCATTCCTGCAACTCAAAAGTAACTGCAAATTCTTTTAGGATGCCCTGAGGATGGGATAAGATACAATAAAAATGCAAGTACTCTTTTTGATCACTGAACAACCAGGCAATGACAAAAAGTCATCAGTAGGGAACCAGCAAAAGCTATAACAGTCCAATCTCTTAAAACATTTTCTGCCCATCCTTTGACCACGATACTGAAAATTAATTTATACCAGCATGAGTACATTCAAATTCCCACAACATAAATGTTATGGAAAATAAATGCTCAATTTATCTCAATTTTAGCCACTATCACTGGGAGATTTGTTCCAAAGTATTCGCTCTTGCTCCCGTGGAGGTCACGTGCTTGAATTTTGCTCATTTTCCTGGCTTCAATCCCCCAAAGTTCAAGCTCTTTAACTCAACTGCAACATTTTATGGATTCCTTCTTAAAGGTCACAGAGGTTACACATTACAGACTGGCTAATGTGCACACTCCTTGGGACAATGCAGACAGAATGTAATTGAGGAAAACCTTGATACATGTGGGTTAATTGGTTACTGCCATTGCTGTTTGATAGAAACTCATCTCACTGATCAATGGGTGATGACATTCCTTCAAATGACAATCATCCCCTTTTACAACACCACAATGTTTTATATTTGTGTGGGCAATTGTCATAAGTCCTACAAAACCATTGGAAATAAGTGGGGAGTGCCCAAACCCCTCCCATAAAAGTCAGGAAAAATGAATGGACAATTATTTATGTCCGTTTATTATTGGTTGCCCCGGGATATTTTGGGGGCTTTACTGGAGGCCTTTAGCTTTAACCTGGGCTGCTGCTGCAGTTAGGTGCATATTTAGTGCCTCAAAGAGAAGGGGATGGGTATTCATTCATGTCCTCTGACTCTCAGTGGCTGCGTTGCCCCAAGGTCAGGAGTGACCAATGGATATGCTGCTGTGACTGACCTCCCAGCCCTGCACCAATCAGAATATGTACAGAGATCTCGGAGACTCCCACATAAAAGGAAATAAATATATATAACGCCTTTCATGGTGACAGGACATCCCAAAGCCAATTAAGTCCTTTAGTCACTGCTGTAATGCAGGAAAAGATCGTGATTATCAAATCTAGTGGACTTTACTGTTCAGCAGCACTTTCTGGCTGTGTTTGACGATTTCAATCTCTTAGCCTTGGGTGTATCAGCCATGGCTCAGTTAGTACTGTCTTTGCCTCTGAACCACAAGATTCCAGCATCATGTCACGCTCCAGGGCCTGAGGGCATAGATCACAGCTGACTCTCCAGTGCAGGATTGAGGGAGCACTGCAGTGTCAGAGCTGCTGTCATCCAGATAGGACATTAAACTGAGGCCCATCCCATAAAAGATCTCCTGGCACAATTTCAAAGAAGAGCAAGGGAATTATCCCTGGTGTCTTGACCAATATCTATCTGTCAATCAACGTCACAAAAAAAACAGTTTAGCTGGTCATTCTTATGTTGCTATTTTATTGAATTCATTCATGGGATTTGGGCTAGGTCAGCATTTATTACCCATCCCTAATTACCCTTGAGAAGGTGGTGATGAGCTGCCTTCTTGAACTGCTGCAATCCCTGTGGTGTAGGTACACCCACGGTGCTGTTGGGGAGGGTGTTCCAGGATCTTGACCCAGTGACAGTGAGGACGGTGATATATTTCCAATTCATGATGGTGACTTGGAGGGAAACTTTCAGGTGGTGATGTTCTCATCTGTCTGCTGCCCCTCGTCCTTGTAGGTGGTAGGGATCGTAGGTGTGGAAGTTGCTGCCTAAGGAGACTGCAGTGTTGCTGCAGTTGCTGCGATCAATCTTGTAGACGGTACACACTGCAGCCACTGTGCATTGTGGTGGAGGGAGTGAATGTTTGTGGATGGAATGCCAATCACACAAGCTGCTTTAGCCTGGATGGTGTTGAGCATCTTGAGTGTTGTTGGGGCTGCACCCATCCATCAAACCACATCCATAACTATTGATGCTAGTCTGTGCTGCTGCCACAACCAAAGCAGAAGCAGAAAACTGCACCCCACCAATGGAATGACAAAGTGTTGGAACATCCTCAGAGTGGCAATCAGCGTCGGATTGCCACTTTGCCCCTGGTTTTTTACCTGAATTTTTTTCCCAGCCTGCCTTGCCTGACCTTTTGATTCAGGCCAAGCGAGATCCAGGCAGCGCAGTGCATCCGTGGGGCAATTCTATCAAAGGCAAGGAGGCTACGCCCCCTTTTTACAGCACTAGCTATTGTAAACTAGGTAAGTTAAATGTCCGGTGAAACTTAAAGGTCCCTGAGAGGCCAAAGAGAAAGGCAAGGTATGTGAATAGGATTTGGAGGCCGGGGTGGGAGGGTTGTGGGGGGGGGGGGGGGGGGGGGGGGAGTGTTGTCAGAGGGGATGAGTGGGGGATGGGTGGGTCCAAGGTTGGATGGTTGATTGGAGATCATGGGAGAGATCAGGGGGTCAGATCAAGATTTGTCTTGGGGGAGTTGGGGGGTGTGGGGAGGTTGTTGGGCCTCAGGGGTATCAGACCTCTGTTGAGTGGGGGTTGTCGGGCCTCAAGTGAAGTGATGTGTTGGGGGGCATGGGGGTGTGGTGGTTGCAGGAAGTTGGAGGGAGTGGGAATCAGGCCTGGTGTGTGTGTGGGGGTGGGAGGGGGGGTGCAAGAGGAAGAGTCCCTGTTAAGGTGGGTGGGGGGGGAGTGGGGGTGCAAGAGGAAGAGTCCCTGTTAAGGCGGGGGGAGTCCCGTGGGTTGGAGAGTTCCTATCAGGGGCGCCAACTCTTGGGGGTTGCCGTTGGGGGCAGTCATGGAGGAAGGGGAGCGAGGAAAGGCCCCTGGGAGGTCAGGAGGTGCATTAGTCCCATGAGGGAGGGGGGAGTAGATGGGGATTGGGGAAAATCCCTGCGGATTGGGAATGCGGGGGTGTCCCAAGGTTGGGGGGGGGTGGTGAGGATGTAGTCAGGGGTGTGGGGGTCTCTGTGATTTAAATCACAATTTTAAATGGTTCCCAGCATAGGGCAATAGGGAAGTTAGTACTTCTGGGTAAGTGCTGTGCAAATCTTACCTATGAACATCCAAAGGGTATTCCCCAGTGCATCTTTGAGGAATATAACACCCTGGAGCTCGGAGGACAGGCCAATACATTCTTCCGATGGTGAGGTACTGGAACTCAACATGATATTTCAAGTGTGGTAGAGCTTTAAAATGTCGTGTCACATCCACATCTTTGTATTTGATATCCATCTGGTTGATATCCATTCTGTGCAACTAGAATGTATTCCTGAACCCATAGGGACCCAGAGCGCATTTAATGCAGATCCAGTTCAGTTTCAAAGTATATTAGTTCAACCTTGCCTAAAGCGTATTTTCTCAAAGGATAGATTGCACAAACAAGTGGGCCAGGTCATGACATCGATTGTCAGGCAAAACTTGCGAAGGTCAATAATCATCTTCAATGGAGCAGAACAAGTTCCTCAAGAGCAATTGCGTAAAGGTTTCTCTCTTCCACATTTAAGCCACACACATACTGCGGCCTTCCCAAAACCTCCGAGTAACAGTCAACGCCATGTCAACCATTTGACTTGTGTTGTACTGATGGATAGATAGAAATCTGGAAAGAGAAAGGGAGAGAAAACTTGCATTTATATAGCGCCTTTCACAACCTCATCTTGTCCCAAAGTGCTTTGCAGCTAATGAAGTACTTTTGTAGTGTGGCCACAGTTGTCATATAAGAGACGCATCTGCCAGTTTGCACACAGCAAGATCCCACATGCTGCAATGAGAGACATGACAAGGTAATGCGTTTTGGTGAGGTGGCTTGCGGATAAGAATTAGCCAGACACCTCCCCTGTTCTTCTTTAAAATGTAGGCTGGAACTCTTCCATCCCACCTGCCACGGGAATTGTAGCGGGTGGGGAGGGCGGTGCAGACCATGCAAAGGTCCATTGACCTCGGGCAGGATTCTCCGGTTTTGAGGCGAGCGTGGCCAGAGAATCTGGGAGTTCTGGGATATTTTCCGTGCTTCTGAGAGGATAGATGGGGACTTCAGTTTACTATCTCGCCCAGAAGAGGGCAGAGTGGCAGACTGGATTTTGTGGGTGAGACTTATTCCGAGGCGAGTCGTGTTGTCACTCACTGAGCTACAGCTGAAATTCTGGGAACATGGCGCAATAATTCAGCATTGAGAAGAGAGCTTAACATTCTCACCTGAATAAATCTTCAGTCAAAACATGAACCATTTATTCCCTTCCTCAGATGGTAAATGATCAGTTGGTCATTTGCATCACTTTAAGGGCTAAAAATTGGACTGTTGCCACTTTTAAGTTCGTAAGAAGATATGAATTAGGAGCAGGAGTGGTCACTCTGTCCCTTGAGCCTGCTCCATCATTCAGTAAGATCATGGCTGATCTGACTGTAACTTCAATCCCACATTCCTGCCTACCTCCAATAACCTTTCACCCCTTTGTTAATCAAAAATCTGTCTTGCTCTGCCTGAAAAATATTCAAAGACTCTGCTTCCACTTGCCTTTGAGGAAGAGGTATATCGGTGCCCCACAAGGCTGTGTCCTCAGCCCCTTACTATACTTCTTGTACACGCATGACTACGGCCAAATTCCCCTCCGACTCAATTTTCATTTTTGCTGATGACACCACTGTAGTGGGTCGGATTTCAAACAATGATGAGACAGAGTACAGGAAAGAGATAGAGAATATGGTGAACTGGTGCGATGACAATAATCTCTCCCTCAATGTCAGTAAAATGAAGGAGATAGTCATCGACTTCAGGAAACCTAGTGGAGGACATGCTCTCACCTGCATCAATGGGGATGAAGTGGAAATGGTTGAGAGCTTCAAGTTTCTAGGTGACCTGTCCTGGTCCCTCCATACCAACGCTATAGTTAAGAAAGCCCACCAATGCCTCTGCTTTCTTAGGAGGCTAAGGAAATTTCCGCTACGACTCCCATCAACTTTTACAGATGCATCAAAGAAAGCATTCTTTCTGGTTGTATCACAGCTTGGTACGGTTCCTGCTCTGACCAAGACCACAAGAAACTACAAAGGGTTGGGAATGAAGCCCAGTCCATCACACAAACCAGCCTCCCATCCATTGACTCTGTCTACACTTCCCGCTACCTCAGAAAAGCAGCCAGCATAATCAGAGACCCCACACACCCCAGACATACTCTCTTTCACCTTCTTCCATCAGGAAAGTCTGAGATCACGTACCAATCGACTCGAGAAGAGCTTCTTCCCAGCTGCCATCAGACTTTTGAATGGACCTTGCTCATATTAAGCTGATCAGAACCCAGAGCTAACCTTCAGATGCCCCATTTCGATCATACACACCTACAAACGATGCCAGCCACGTACCCACCTATTGCAGCCTCCCATTAATTCAGCTCTGATGGGCACATCACCCAAACACATTCCAATACGCTCACAAACATTCTTTCCTCTTTCTCGCAGAGCTAGCAATGTTGCAAGGGTTTTCCAATAGCCTCACACCAGTCCAACATTCTGTCCTCGTGCAGATTACTTGGTTTGCTGGGGGAGTGGCTGTGGTCCCTTGGGTTGGAAAGTTATTGTCCTCTCTCAGGGTGACAACACCCATGCTCCCACCACCATCACTCTGCCAGTGTCCTTGCTGGTTACTCTCAGCCAGCCAGCCAGCCAGCCCAGACTCTTAGCGCCCATGCCAAGGTGGTGTAGTCCAAAGATGAGCACCGAAGGCCCAGACCTGCTCGATGCCACCCTGCAAGGCCATCTGCAGTCGACCCCAATGAACATCAGCAGCCTTCCACCAACCATGCTGCAACCAATAGCTAGCACTGTGTCTTCTTAGGCAGTCCCTCGGGATCTCGGATTCCTCTCCAATTCGATGAGCTCTGAACTTGTCATTAAATCCAATGCACAATCTGGAGTCCCTGCCATGCTGCAGGTGGTGTTTGAAGGGTTGTATGGAGGTTTGCACATTGCTAATGGAGTACACGACGTGCTTGGTGCCTTCTCGAATCAGCCTGCTCCATTTGGTCAATGGGTCTCCGGTGAGTTAGTGAGTATGTTTGATCTTACATCCCGCATCTCGGAAGAAGAGTGCATGCCGGAGGGGTCTCAGGGATGCTGCCATCATACTATAGTCAAGAAGAGAGACAAGTCCCAATTGTGATAATTACAGAGGAGTCTGCCTGCTGGCTGCCACAGGGAAAACCATTGCAAAGATTCTCCTCAACCACCTCCTTCCAGTAGCTGAGAAACTCCTTCTAGACTCGCAGTGCAGTTTCTGTCCATTGGGAGGCACCAGAGGCATGCTCTTCACTGCCTATTCAAGAGCTGTGCGAGGAACAAGACCAACACCATACATGGTGGTATTTTCCGACCTCATGGAAGCTTCTAATCCTATCAGCAAAGTGTAGGAACACTAGGTAAACAAAGGTACCCACAAAACAGGCATCAAGGGGAGGTACACAAGGGTAAATCATTCAGCTTTGCATGTGTTATTGGATGTACTGTTGGATAAAGTTATTATGGAATGTATATTTTGTTGGTCGCTTTTATTTCAGGATTTTGACTAAGATCATCTTATGGTCTTATAGTGAGATACTCGCATGCCAGCTTGCATTGGGTGCTCAGGTCTCTGAATGGGACTTAAATTCAAAATCTTTTGTCTCAGAGGCATCATTACCAGCCCACTGAGGCTGATAGTTGATTGCAATAATGATGGTGCTGTGTTCAGTTATAATTTCAGACAGGGATAGGCTTTGACACTTTTATCCATGACCTTAGAATAATGAAATGCATATATATATATATATATATATATATAAAATGTAAGCCCGCTATTCAAAAAGGGAGGTAGGGAGAAAACAGGGAACTATAGACCAGTGAGTCTAACGTCGGTACTGGAGAAGTTGTAGGGTCCGTTATCATGGATTTCATAGCTCAGCATTTGGAAGGCAGTGGTATAGTCAGATAAAATCAGCATGGATTTACAAAGGGGAAATCATGCTTGACGAATCTACTGGAATTCTTTGAGGATGTAACTAGGAGAGTTGACCAAGTGCATTTTGTTTATTTAGACTTTCAGAAGGCTTTCGACAAGCTCTCACATAGCAGACTACTACGTAAAGTTAAAGCACATGGGATTGCGGGCAGTGTCTTCAGATGGATAGAAAGCTGGTTAGCAGATTGGAAGCAAAGAGTTGGTATAAATGGTTCATTTTCTGATTGACAGTCAGTGACTAGTGGGGTTCCACAGGAATCTGTGATAGGACCCCAACTGTTCACATTATATATTAATGATTTGGAAGAGGGAGCTCAAGGTACTATCTGCAAATTTGCAGATGATACAAATTTTGGGTGAGAGGGTGAGCTGTGAGGAGAATGCAGAGATGCTTCAGCGTGATTTGGACAGGATGAGTGAATGGGCAGATGCAATATAATGTGGATAAATGTGAGGTTATTCAATTCGGTAGCAAAAATAGGAAGGCAGATTATTATTTGAATGGGTGTAAATTGAGAGAGGCGGATACTCAGTGAGACCTTGGTGTCCCTGCGCATCAGTTGCTGAAAATAAGCGTGCTGATACAGCAGGCAGTAAAGAAGGCAAACGTTGGCCTTCATAGCAAGAGTCAACTTAACCTTGCATTAAGTTGATCTTTCTCTACACCCTAGCTATGACTGTAACACTACATTCTGCACTCTCTCGTTTCCTTCGCTATGAACGGTATGTTTTGTCTGTATAGCGCTTGAGAAACAATACTTTTCACCGTATGTTAATACATGTGACAATAATAAATCAAATCAAATCAAATCAAGAGGATTTTAGTATAGGAATAGGGATATTTTACTGCAATTGTACAGGACGTAGGTGAGGCCACACCTGGAGTACTGTGTGCAGTTTTGGTGTTCTTATCTGAGGAAGAAAGTCCTTGCTAAAGAGGGAGCACAGTGAAGATTTACCAGACTGATTCCTGGGTTGGCAAGTCTGTCATATGAGGAGAGGCTATGTCAGTTAGAATTGTGTTCATTGGAGATGAAGGCTAAGAGGGGATCTCGTAGAAACTTATAAAATTCTAACAGGATTAGACAGGGTAGATTTAGAAAGAATGTTCCCAATGGTGGGGGAGTCCAGAACTAGGGGTCATAATTGAGGATAAAGGGGTAAACCATTTAGAACTGAGGTGAGGAGAAATTTCTTCACCCAGTCGGTGGTGAATGTGTGGAATTCACTACCACAAATGTAGTTGAGGACAAAATGTTGCGTGATTTCAAGAAGAAATTAGATATTGCTCCTCAGACTAAAGGGATCAAGGGATAGGGGGGTGGGAGGCAGGATCAAGAGGTTGATTTTAATGATCAGCCATGATCAAAATGAATGACGGAGCGAGCTCGAAGGGCCGAATGGTCTACTCCTGCTTCTAGTTTCTTTGGCTGGAATTTTACCGGCACGCCCGCCCCGATTCCGGGGGCGGGCAAGGCTCAGAGAACAGCCCCCCTTGGGGCGGACATGCTGGTAAAATTCCATCCTATGTTTCTATGTAACTCAAAGGGAGTCCATTTGGCCCATTGACTCAGTTTTGGCCCTTTAGTAATGCTATCCAATAAATTCCACTTCATTGCTCTTTCTCCATAGCTTTGTATCTTTTTCCCATCAGGTATTAATCCAATTCTCTTTGGAATATTACTGTTGAATCTTGCTTCCAATACCTTTTCATTCTCGATCACATCAACTAGCTGAATAAGAAAATACTTCCTTATCTTGCCTCATGTTCTTTCTCCCAATCGTCTTAAACATGTGTCACCGAGTTACTGATCCTTCTACCATGGGAAACAGTTCCTCTACATTTAACTTCAACAGCATGTATTTATAAAGCACCTTTAATACCATAAGCCATTTGAAGCCACAATTAAGCATCACGGTAGCACAGTGGTTGGGCGGCACGGTAGCACAGTGGTTAGCACTGCTGCTTCACAGCTCCAGGGACTCGGGTTCGATTCCCGGCTTGGGTCACTGTCTGCAGAGTTTGCACATTCTCCCTGTGTCTGTGTGGGTTTCCTCCGGGTGCTCCGGTTTCCTCCCACAGTCCAAAGATGTGCGGGTTAGGTTGATTGGCCATGCTTAATTGCCCCTCAGTGTCCTGAGATGTGTAGCTTAGAAGGATTAGCGGGTAAATATGTAGGGATACGGGGATAGGGCCTGGGTGGGATTGTAGTCGGTGCAGACTCGATGGGCCGAATGGCCTCTTTCTGCACTGCAGGGTTTCTATGATTAAATAAAAACAGAAAATACTGGAAAAACTCAGCCATCCATGGCAAGAGAACCGGAAATCACATTTAGAGTCAGTTCTTCAGAACTGCAAACTCCCTGTAGGCCAGATCAGGTAAGGTCAACAGATTTCCTTCCCTAAAGGTCATTAGTGAACCAGATGTGTTTTTGCAACAACCGATGATGGTTTCATAGTCGCCATTACTAATGATGAGCTTTATAGTGCCAGATTTATTAACTGGATTTAAATACTATTAGCTGCCGTGGTGAGATTTGAACCCATGCCCCTAGAGCATTCAACCGGTGCTATACACTAGATACATCGATGACATTTTCTTCCTTTGGACTCATGGTGAACAATCACTGAAACAACTCTATGATGACATCAACAAGTTCCATCCCACCATCAGGCTCACCATAGACTACTCTCCGGAATCGGTTGCATTCTTGGACACGCGCATCTCCATTAAGGACGGTCACCTCAGCACCTCACTGTACCGCAAGCCCACGGATAACCTCACGATGCTCCACTTCTCCAGCTTCCACCCTAAACACGTTAAAGAAGCCATCCCCTACGGACAAGCCCTCCGTATACACAGGATCTGCTCGGATGAGGAGGATCGCAACAGACACCTCCAGACGCTGAAAGATGCCCTCATAAGAACAGGATATGGCGCTAGACTCATTGATCAACAGTTCCAACGCGCCACAGCGAAAAACCGCACCGACCTCCTCAGAAGACAAACACGGGACACAGTGGACAGAGTACCCTTCGTTGTCCAGTACTTCCCCGGAGCGGAGAAGCTACGGCATCTCCTCCGGAGCCTTCAACATGTCATTGATGAAGACGAACATCTCGCCAAGGCCATCCCCACACCCCCACTTCTTGCCTTCAAACAACCGCACAACCTCAAACAGACCATTGTCCGCAGCAAACTACCCAGCCTTCAGGAGAACAGTGACCAAGACACCACACAACCCTGCCACAGCAACCTCTGCAAGACGTGCCGGATCATCGACACAGATGCCATCATCTCACGTGAGAACACCATCCACCAGGTACACGGTACATACTCTTGCAACTCGGCCAACGTTGTCTACCTGATACGCTGCAAGAAAGGATGTCCCGAGGCATGGTACATTGGGGAAACTATGCAGACGCTGCGACAACGGATGAATGAACACCGCTCGACAATCACCAGGCAAGACTGTTCTCTTCCTGTTGGGGAGCACTTCAGCGGTCACGGGCATTCGGCCTCTGATATTCGGGTAAGCGTTCTCCAAGGCGGCCTTCGCGACACACGACAGCGCAGAGTCGCTGAGCAGAAACTGATAGCCAGGTTCCGCACACACAAGGACGGCCTCAACCGGGATATTGGGTTTATGTCACACTATTTCACATAAATATTTCTGCTTTTTTCCTCCTGAGTCTTTATCATGCGATCCTAGAATCAGAATTTATGTCACACTATTTGTAACTCCCACAGTTGCGTGGACCTGCAGAGTTTCACTGGCTGTCTTGTCTGGAGACAATACACATCTTTTTAGCCTGTCTTGATGCTCTCTCCACTCCCATTGTTTTGTTTCTTAAAGACTGGATTAGTTGTAAGTATTCGCATTCCAACCATTATTCATGTAAATTGAGTCTGTGTCTTATAAGTTCTGTTTGTGAACAGAATTCCCACTCACCTGAAGAAGGGGCTCAGAGCCTCGAAAGCTTGTGTGGCTTTTGCTACCAAATAAACCTGTTGGACTTTAACCTGGTGTTGTTAAACTTCCTAGAGCATTAACCAGGACCTCTGGATTACTAATTCAATGATATTACTAGCACGTCCCCGTCTCCCCAGTACGGAGTGAGGAATTATTAAGATTAGTGTTTAAGAGGTCAGAATGTAGAGTCCTTTTGTGGGGGTTGGGGGAGTGGGGGGCGGGGGGGAGGGGGGGAGGTGGGTGGGAGCCAGAAGTCTGGGGCAGGGGGGGAGTGGGGGTGAGGCAAGGCTGGAAAGCTGGAGGAGATCACAGAGATAGGGAGGGGTGAGGTCATCGGAGGAAACTTAAGCCATTCATGGTTTTGAACAGCCCTACTAATATACTTTCTCTTAATCTTTTCTTCAAGAAGGAGACTGATCCCAGCTGCACAACTTTGTCCACATAATTGAAGTCCCTCATTGCTGGTACCAATCCCAAGGCCTTGCATCTCTCCAAGGCCTTGCCATCCTTCAGCTGAGGCCTAGCTAGTAATTTATAGAGCTTAACTTCTTTGCTTTAGTTTTCAATCCCTCTGTTAATAAAGCCAAGGATCCCACATGTTTTTTAACAGCCTTCTCAACCCGTTCTGTCAACTTGAAAGAGCTGTGTGCATCCACCCACAGGTCTTTCTATTTCGACTAGTAAAGGAATTTCAATCAAATTATACCATACAGTTCATATTGCTCGTTGATCCTCCTACCAAAATGTATTGCAAACTGTACATTTTAAATTTGAGATTGATAGATTCTTGCCTTCCAAAGATATTCCGAGCTCAGTGTGGGCTCATGGCATTAGGTTGATGTTATCGAATGGTGGAACAGGCTTGAGGGGCTATGTGACCCTCTGCCTCTATATATCAAACTGCCCCATAGGTTCTCCTAACGCACTGAGTGAGATGCACAGTGGATAGCAGAGTTTGCAATGGCTTATTCTGGTGTAATTGTGGGAGTCGGGCAGAGATGAAACTGGGCAGTATATCCGCTTTCTTTTAATAAAGAGATTTTGCTGGAGCAGCTGTAGCACTTTGTGCAAATTGATAATCTATTGCCATAATCAACGTGAATAATTCATGCTGCAATTCACGAGAGGAGACCATAATTTCCTGGACATTATGGCAGATTTGGAAATTTCAGATTGTAAAGCTGTTTTTCTCACAGATGTTAAAATCTTAGAACGTCTCCTTTCCCTGTTGTGCCCAACTAAACAGATGCCATGACGGCTTTGTCCTGTTTAAGTACAAGGTGTTCATGAATTATCCACTTGTTGAGCCAGAATGATTAAAGTTTTTTTTGACGTATGTCAAAATGGGACAATGGGCCCCAGTTTACCATTTTGATTCTAAGTGCTCGATGGCCTTGAATCTGGGAGTGTTTCAGATCCGACTTTTAGACCCGTTCTCAGGCGCCCCCATATGCACTCTGCCTGAAAAAATATCAGTGATTCCGAATCGCGCTGCACAAGCCTGTGGGCGGGGTTTAACGCGCCTGAAACCCTGCAGCTCCGATCGGCGCCTCCAACTGAGCAAGCGCAGAAAAAAAAATGATAGAATGCAGCTCCCCTGCCACATCCCTCTCGAATAATGCCTCCCCCTGGCCCCCACTGACATTGCCTCCTCCCCCCAACATTACAGACCCCCTTATCCCTCCACCCCCCCCCCCCCCCCCCCACCACCCAGCCCAATCACAGGCTGCTCCCCCCCTTCCCCCTTACTGATCACAGGCAGAGTGGCAATGGAACCCCCTTCCTTCCTCCCCCTACCAATCTCAAGCAGAGAGCTGTCGAACCCACCATCTCTTTCCTCCCCCCCCGCCGGCACCCCACCGATCTCATAGCAGAGATTCTTTACCGGCACTTCCGATGGCCGTCATGCCCGTTTCGGGTGCGGTCCCAATTGTGGCCATTTTCAGGCCTTGGTAAAGGGGGAACCGGCGCGGAGGCGGGTGTGGATCGCGCTACTTGCCTCACGTCTGACTTAACCAAGTTTTTGCGCGCAAAATTGGGCGCAACGTGATGGTAAAATCGGACCCAATGAGTGAGATTAGGGAGCACATCTTCACACAACATATCGTAGAAATTTGCAAGTCCCTTCCTAACAAAAGGCCATGGGTGTTGAGGGCCAATGGAAGCTATTGAGATTGAGAGCAAGGGAACTTTGTTGGGTTTGGGACTATCAAGTGATGTGGGTCAATGGGGTTGAGTTGCAATTCAAGCAAGTTCCTATAGAATAGCTCAAGGGTCTACTCCTGTTCCTACGTTCCACTACTGTCTCTTCTTCCTCTTGCTGTTATGGTTTCATCAGAAGGAGATGCTGCCCTACTTATAGTGAAGTAAGGTTTCTGTGGCAGAAAGGTGGCAAAAAGACCACAGCCCAATCTGGGTTAGAGCTGGTGGAGTGTTACCTTAATAGCACAGTTTTTTTTTCTGATGACTTCAGTGAAAAGTGATTATCTTAGACAAAGTGCACTCGGTTTTCACTCCTTTCACCTGATGGGATACGAACAGCCTCAAAAATCGATGGGTTGTTGTGGTGATCGTCCCTTTCAGGGCAACACAGCAAAATAAGGGTCACCTGGCCTGGGTGACCAATTGGGACTCAGAGTGGGGAATCACCCCAAGAGGAGGGGATTCTCCTCGGCAAAGGTACTTTAGCTGCAAACATGCTGCTGCTCTTGAGGATCACTAAATAAATCCGATTGTGTTCACTAAATGAGGCCTCTGAAAGTGTATCATTACAACTGTCATACTATCCCATTAACATCAATGATGCAGTATGGATGTTATGGGGCAGCATGGCAGCAATGGGGCAGCACGGTGGCACAGTGATTAGCACTGCTGCCTCACAGTGCCAGAGACCCAGGTTCAATTCCGGCCTCGGGTCACTGTCTGTGTGGAGTTTGCACATTCTCCCCGTGTCTGCGTGGGTTTCCTCCGGGTACTCCGATTTCCTCCCACAGTCCAAAGATGTGAGGGTTAGGTTGATTGGCCATGCTCAATTGCCCCTCAGTGTCAGGGGGAATTAACAGGGTAAATGTGTGAGGTTATGGGAATAGGGCCTGGGTGGGATTGTGGTCAGTACAGGCTCGATGGGCTGAATGGCCCATCATAGGGTTCTATGATTCTATTCTATGATTTTGAAGCAGGTCTTCAGCAGGATGTCTGAAGCATTAAGGATCCCCTTTAATACGGAAATCCTGTGATATAAATCGAACACCAGCTGCCATTTTAGGTTGGCGCTAGGTTCTGGCCAGTTCTATGGAAGAAGGAGTGGAAGAGATCCGCTGGAGGAGATAGTTCTGTCAGCTCCAGAGGGGCACAAAAGTAATCAGGGGCTTTAAAACACCTTACACATTCCCAGCATAATCACCCTCCCCCTTGCACAACCCCCACCCACACAGATGCAAATAATGTATCCTCTTTTTTATTGGTTGCAGTTATGTCAAGCTGAAATTCTGGTGTAACTATCACAATTCCTGACATATTATCCTGTTATTTACGGACACCCACCATTTTAAGGAGAAGCTCACCTTCTGCCAGCAGTGGGGTTGTCAGCCTTCCAGGCAAGACCTGGCATCCCCAGGAACTGATGAGTAATCTCCAGGGTGCTGCTGTAAGTGACACCCAGGAGAAAAAATAACATAGGGCCTACAAAAATAGTGTGATTTGTTTTGTTTTTCATCTTCTTTGAACGCTCTTACTCATTAGTCATAAAAATATTGGAGGCAGAGAAAAAGACTGTTTGACTGACAGTCAAGTGTTATTCATCTGAGTAATTAAGAGCCCGCTCACTTTCCAATTGGCCACTGAGGTGGGTGATTCGTGCACAAAGATGGGTGGGGGGACACGGCTGTTGACGGTCAGAGGTTGTGTGACAAAGCCTCCAGGAATATATCCAATCAGAGTTCTTTTTAAAAATTTATTAGTGTCATGAATAGGCTTACATTAACACTGCAATGAAGTTACTGTGAAAACCTCCCAATCGCCACACTCCGGAGCCTGTTCGCTTCACTGAGGGGGAATTTAGCACGGCCAATGCACCTAACCAGCATGTTTTTTGGGCTATGGGAGGAAACTAAAGCACATAAAGTAAACCCACACAATCTCATAGAATCTCTACAATGCAGAAGGCGGCCATTTGGCCCATCAAGTCTGCACCGACCACAATCCCACCCATTCTGTAATCCCACATATTTACCCTGCTAATCCCCTGACACTAAAGTCAATTTAGAATGGTCAATCCACCTAACCCGCACATCTTTGGACTGTGGGAGGAATCCGGAACACCTGGAGGAAAACCACGCAGACACGGGGAGAACGTACAGACAGTGACCCAAGCCGGGAATCAAACATGGGTCCCTGGCGCTGTGAGGCAGCAGCGCGAACCACTGTGCCACCGTGCCATCACATGGGCAACACATGTTGGCAGTTGGCATGGATGCTAGCCAATCTTAACAGAATTCAGTGCATCACTTAGAAGGGGTGCAGCTTTGGCTCATTCCCATTAACCCCTTCTTCAAAATCAAAAAGAAGGCTTCTCCCCAGTTTTAACCTCTCGCATGCCCCATTCCAGTCAGGTACAGGGGCTTAAAATTGGACCTTCTGTGTGGGGGACTTCCTGGCATCAATCCTGAACTCCCACGGTTTCAAACGACGGTACCAATCTCCTACTCAAATAATCGAGAGACTCCTATATTAATAAACAAGCTGTCCTGAAGCATCCTGCACTGGAAAAAAAAACCATATTTTTAGGCCAGCAACAGAACAGAGCGAATCCACTTATAATTAGCAACAACATCTTACATTTATAGATGATCTTTAACAGAGTTAAAGTTCCCAAGACTCTTCACAGGAACATTATCAAATGAAGTTTTAGAACCATGTTTGGTGCCAACTGAACCCTGATCATCGATTTACCTTGTCTTCTCTCTCTCTCTTTCTCTCGGCCCGGTTGTCCTTATCACCTCTCTGAGTCATGCCATTGAATTAACTAGCATTTGTGTCAATTATGGGCACTTGGTGTTGTTGATTTTTTTTAACCAGTTGACATGGAATAAAATTCAACCCTGATAAGCTGTTTAGTCATGATGTGGAGATGCCGGCGTTGGACTGGGGTAAGCACAGTAAGAAGTCTCACAACACCAGGTTAAAGTCCAACAGGTTTGTTTGGTAGCAAATACAATAAGCTTTCGGAGCAATGCTCCTTCGTCAGATGGAGTGGTCTCTGTTCTCAAACAGGGCACAGACACAGAAATCAAATTACAGAATACTGATTAGAATGCGAATCTCTAAAGCCAGCCAGGTCTTAAAGGTACAGACAATGTGGGTCACGGGCATTCAGCCTTGGATCTTCAGGTAAGCGTTCTCCAAGGCGGCCTTCACGACACACGACAGCGCAGAGTCACTGAGCAGAAACTGATAGCCAAGTTTCGCACACATGAGGACGGTCTAAACCGGGATGTTGGATTTATGTCACATTATCAGTAACCCCCACAGCTTGACTCCTGGACTTGCACAATTTCACAAGCTGTACTGTCTGGAGACAATACACATCTCTTTAACCTGTGTTGAATGCTCCCTCCACCCACATTGTCTGTGCATTTAAGACCTGGCTGGCTGTAGAGATTTGCATTCTAATCAGTATTCTGTAATTTGATTTCTGTGTCTGTGCCCTGTTTGAGAACAGAGACCACTCCATCTGACGAAGGAGCATTGCTCCGAAAGCTTATGGTATTTGCTACCAAATAAACCTGTTGGACTTTAACCTGGTGTTGTGAGACTTCTTACTAAGCTGTTTAGTGACAGACGCTGGGATTTCAATGGAAGCAAATGGTCTGAGATCCATCATCCTCCCAAGCAATTTGCTGATGAATCAAGCTGAGGACAGATGATTTCCAAAAGGAATGACAGAAATCCAGGTTGATTTTCCAATCTTCCCATTGGCGCTCATAAGCTGACGAGAAGCTTGTCACCTGAATGCCCTCACTAGGTAGCATGTATGGTACTGGGAGGTGGGGGGTCATAGAATGAGGAAGAGGATAATAAATGCCTCATTAAAATTGGTAAGAGAGTATCACTCACTAAAAGTCTCTCTGGCAAAGTTCCAGTATATTTGTTACATCAGAGACCGTTGATCAATGTCTGATCCGCATAAACAACTATGGTCCTTAATCTGAATTTCAAACAAAGTCCTAGCATATGACACAATTACAGTCCAATTCTAGACAAATTCTAGAATACAGGATCCCAAACCCCAGGTCTGAATCTCAGCTTTGACTTTCATTCCAGTTTTCACAAGGCTGACAGAATGATAACAGAGAAAAACACAGCCATTTGATACATCAAATCTACGCTTTCCAATAAATCATGTGCCCTTTCCATTTCTCGTAAATTTTCTCGAACTTGTTCAGTTCTCAAGAGAGCGAGGGGAGACAAATAACTCCCGAGTGGCGCTCTGAAGTGTATATCCGAAGGCTTATCAGAAGAGAAAAATAAAACAACCTCACATCACTGAAACCCAAAATAGGTTCCTCAGGTCCGAACACAACTGGAGCCATGAAAGGTCAACAAAGTTCAAGCTACCACTAACCAACTCAATTGTAGAATCCCTACAGTGCAGAAGGAGACCATTCAGTCCATCGAGTCTGCACCGACTCTCCGGCAGAGCAACATACCCAGGCCCTATCCCCGTAATCGCATGTATTTACCATCACTAATCTCCCTAACCTACATCTTGGGACACCAAGGGGCAATTTAGCATGGCCAATCCACCTAATCTGCACATCTTTGGAGTGTGAGAGGAAACCGGAGCACCCGGAGGAAACCCACTGACACAGGGAGAACATGCAAACTCCGCACAGACTGTGATCCAAGCTGGGAATCGAACCCGGGTCCCTGGTGCAGTGAGGCAGGAGTGCTAACCACTGTGCCACTTAATATTTACATAACTGTTTCCAAGAGTTCACACAGCTTTGCTGGGCCCATGTTGGAGCAGCATTACCTTTGACTTCAGAGGGCGAGAGTGCTATGAAGTCAAAACATGGCTTATTTTCTCCAATTACCAGACACCTTTTACATTACAGGAGTGCAGCAAAGAAAAAGACCTGCATTTATATCGCACCTTTTATGACTTGCAGGCCACCCCAAAGTGCTCTTTTGCTTTCTGGCCATGCACCTATTATGTGAAGAAGGCATCACATAGAATGACTTTGGCAGATATACACCAGCTTTCTGCTTTTAGAGCACAAATTGCACTCCAAATGTACCATCTCCAGACATTCCGAGAATTAAAGAGGCTCCCAGTGAATCCATCTTTAAGGGACCGTAATCTCTTAACAGCCTTTCCATGTATTGGTTTGGGTTTGTTGGAAAGCACTCATCACAGAATCTCTTGCGTGCCTACCCAGCTAAAACACAATGAGTGGGCGGTGGTAGATTTTCACAGCGCAGACAGAAAGTTGGCAGAGTTGATCATCCACCCATTATAGAATCCACTTAATTTTAATTTAATCAATGTCAGAGTTTTAGTCTAAAGACTCATCTGAAGGACAGGGCATCTGGATAGATTACGCTTCATAGCAACAGGAACTGCATCGCCAAAGTACTTGATTGGCTGCAAAGCTATTTGGGGACACGCTGAGGTCCTGCAAGGTGCTATCAAAATGCAAGTCTTTCTTCCTGTGAAACAACTGGGAACTTTTTACTGTATTAAAACAGGATATAAATTGCAAAGTTTCACGTGACAGACTTGGTTAGGAACATAAAGGATATGTATTAATAAGGGAAAACTGTACAGAGGCCAGCATCCCACTGGCTGCCCCAGTCCCTACATGTCTTCTAGATGGCTTCAGACTGTCTTCTGTTGAAGAAAGGACTTCACCCCCGGGGCGATTACCCACTCTTGGTCCCAATTGGTTCCTCAAGCGAGGTGATCCTCGTCTGCTGTGTTGCCCTTGTCACCACAATCGCCACATAAATATAAGTGGTCGTTGTTGTACAGAGTTCTCTCAGTAATGCACTAGAATAGGACACAACACACATTCTGAAGACTCTCTTTACCCTTTAAAAAGCAACGATGTCTTCATTTTTCATTCTTTCAGTTTCCTTTTTATCTCTACCTTCCTTATGGTGTGGTTGTTGTATTTTGGCTCAAACTCACTCTATGTGCTGCTTTGGATTAGCTCGCATTAGCTCAGTCCTAATTTAGGGAGGACCCAATCACTAGCCCTTGCTTTGAGTATGATCTGCCTAACAGAATTGAGGAAAATCTGTTCAGAAAGCATAAAAGCTTCTGAGTTCATCCTGTTACCAATTTCAACACTCTTGCTGAGTGCCTGGCAGTTTTGTAATTTTGCTGGGGGATTGGGGAGGCCTCACTTTGCACACTAGCACTGTGCAATCATGCACTTTTAATGGAACAGGAATGCTGGCAAAGAATCAGCCAGTGGGTTAGACCCATAGAATCTCTGCAGTGTAGAAGGAGGTCATTTGGCCCATCAAGTCTGCACTGGGTTCAAATGTTTTAGTCGAAGTAGGGAAGGAGGTAGAAGAGGGGGAGGGGTAGCATTATTGGTCAGAGATTGTATCACAGTGTCAGAGAAGAGGTTTGATGAGGACTTATCTGTTGAGGTAGTATGGGCGGAGATTAGAAATAGGAGAGGAGAGGTCACCCTGTTGGGAGTCTTTTATAGACCTCCTAAAAGTTCTAGAGAGGTTGAGGAAAGGATTGCGGAGTCAATCCTGCTTAGGAGTGAAAGTAATAGGGCAATTGTTATGGGGGATTTTAACTTGACTAATATTGACTGGAATTGTTATAGCTCTAGCTCGTTAGAGGGGTCAGTTTTTGTTCAAAGCGTGCAGGAAGGTTTTTTGACTCAGTATGTAGACAGGCCAACTAGAGGTGAGGCTATATTGGATCTGGTGCTGGGAAATGAGCTAGACCAGGTGCTAGACTTGGAAGTTGGTGTGCATTTTGGTGATAGTGACCACAATTCGGTTACGTTCACCTTAGTGATGGAAAGGGATAGGCATGAACCTCGGGCCAGTGGTTTTAGCTGGGGGAAGGGTAATTATGAGGCTATTAGGAGAGAATTAGGAAACATAGGTTGGACTAGGAGATTACAGGGACTGGGAACGTCCGACATGTGGAGTTTTTTCAAGGAGCAGCTACTGCGAGTCTGTGATAGGTATGTCCCTGTCAGGCAAGGAGGAATTGGTAGGGCTAGGGAACCGTGGTGCACCAAAAAAGTTTCTTTGTTGGTTAAAAAGAAAAAGGAGGCTTATGTTCGGATGAGACGTGAGCACTCGGGTAGTGCACTAGAAAGCTTTAGATTGGCTAAGAGGGAGTTGAAGAGCGAGCTTAGAAGGGCTAAAAGGGGACATGAGAAGACTTTGGCGGATAGGGTTAAAGAGAATCCTAAGGCGTTCTATAGGTATGTCAAGAACAGAAGGTTGGTTAGGGCAAGTTTAGGGCCAGTTATAGATGGCAGAGGGAAGTTATGTGTGGAACCGGAGGAGATTGGTGAAGCATTGAACCAATATTTCTCTTCGGTGTTCACGCAAGGGGACATGAATATAGCTGAGGAGGACACTGGGTTGCAGGGGAGTAGAATAGACAGTATTACAGTTGATAAGGAGGATGTGCAGGATATTCTGGAGGGTCTGAAAATAGATAAATCCCCTGGTCTGGATGGGATTTATCCAAGGATTCTCTGGGAGGCAAGAGAAGTGATTGCAGAGCCTCTGGCTCTGATCTTCAGGTCGTCGTTGGCCTCTGGTATAGTACCAGAAGATTGGAGGTTAGCGAATGTTGTCCCATTGTTTAAGAAGGGGAACAGAGACTTCCCCGGGAATTATAGACCGGTGAGTCTCACTTCTGTTGTCGGCAAGATGTTGGAAAAAATTATAAGGGATAGGATTTATAGTTATTTGGAGAGTAATGAATTGATAGGTGATAGTCAGCATGGTTTTGTGGCAGGTAGGTCGTGCCTTACTAACCTTATTGAGTTTTTTGAGAAAGTGACCAAGGAGGTGGATGGGGGCAAGGCAGTGGACGTGGTATATATGGATTTTAGTAAGGCGTTTGATAAGGTTCACCATGGTAGGCTTCTGCAGAAAATGCAGATGTATGGGATTGGGGGTGATCTAGGAAATTGGATCAGGAATTGGCTAGCGGATAGGAAACAGAGGGTGGTGGTTGATAGTAAATATTCATCATGGAGTGCGGTTACAAGTGGTGTACCTCAGGGATCTGTTTTGGGGCCACTGCTGTTTGTAATATTTATTAATGATCTGGATGAGGGTATAGTTGGGTGGATTAGCAAATTTGCTGATGACACCAAAGTCGGTGGTGTGGTAGACAGTGAGGAAGGGTGTCGTAGTTTGCAGGAAGACTTAGACAGGTTGCAAAGTTGGGCCGAGAGGTGGCGGATGGAGTTTAATGCGGAGAAGTGTGAGGTAATTCACTTTGGTAGGAATAACAGATGTGTTGAGTATAGGGCTAACGGGAGGACTTTGAATAGTGTGGAGGAGCAGAGGGATCTAGGTGTATGTGTGCATAGATCCCTGAAAGTTGGGAATCAAGTAGATAAGGTTGTTAAGAAGGCATATGGTGTCTTGGCGTTTATTGGTAGGGGGATTGAATTTAGGAGTCGTAGCGTTATGTTGCAACTGTACACAACTCTGGTGCGGCCGCACTTGGAGTACTGTGTGCAGTTCTGGTCCCCACATTACAGGAAGGATGTGGAGGCTTTGGAGAGGGTGCAGAGGAGGTTTACCAGGATGTTGCCTGGTATGGAGGGGAGATCCTATGAGGAGAGGCTGAGGGATTTGGGATTGTTTTCGCTGGAAAGGCGGCGGCTAAGAGGGGATCTTATTGAAACATATAAGATGATTAGAGGTTTAGATAGGGTGGATAGTGATAGCCTTTTTCCTCTGATGGAGAAATCCAGCACGAGGGGGCATGGCTTTAAATTGAGGGGGGGTAGTTATAGAACCGATGTCAGGGGTAGGTTCTTTACCCAGAGGGTGGTGAGGGATTGGAATGCCCTGCCAGCATCAGTAGTAAATGCGCCTAGTTTGGGGGCGTTTAAGAGATCCGTAGATAGGTTCATGGACGAAAAGAAATTGGTTTAGGTTGGAGGGTCACAGTTTTTTTTTTTAACTGGTCGGTGCAACATCGTGGGCCGAAGGGCCTGTTCTGCGCTGTAATGTTCTATGTTCTATGTTCTATGTTCTCTCCGAAAGAGAATCTTACCCAGGCCTACAAACACTACCTCCACCACCACCAACCCCCTTCCACCCTACCCCATAGTCCTGTACATTCACCATGGTCAATCCCCCGAACCTACACATCTTGGGACTCTAAAGGGCAATTTTACATGGTCAATCCACCTAACCTGCGCATCTTTGGACTATGGGAAGAAACCGGAGCACCCAGAGGAAACCCATGTAACATGGAGAGAATGTGCAAACTTCACACAGACAGTCACCAAAGGCCAGAATTGAATCTGGGTCCCTGGTGCTGTGAGGCAGCGGTGCTAACTACTGTGCCACTAAATGGTTGTAACTTGTAAAGTGCACTTTAAGAGGCAGCAAGTGCTCTAGGAGGTTATCACTGACATGCAAGTATGTACAAACATGGTGGAAATCTATATCCCCTTTCACAGAAACCGCCTAAAGCCAGAGTTGGAAATTTGGGGTGCTGGGGGCTATCTGCTGGATGTTGGCTGCTGAGTACTGCGTGCTGGATGTTGGGTGCTGGCTGCAGTGAGCTGGTTGCTGGGTGATGGGTACTGGAGTCTATGTGCTGGGTATTGGCTGCTGGATACTGCGTGCTGGGTGCAGTGAGCTGGGTGCCGTGTGCAGTGAGCTGGGTGCCGTGTGCAGTGAGCTGGGTGCCATGTGCAGTGAGCTGGGTGCTGGGTGCAGTGAGCTGGGGACTGGGTGATGGGTACAGGGTGCTGGTTGCTGGGTGCTGAAAGCTGGGTACTGGGTGTTTGGTGGTTGGACGTATTCCTGGAGATGTCATCTCATGACACCCCACCGCCAAACACTCTCTCCCCTCCTCTTCAGCCATTGGTCACCCAATACATCCATTCTAGTGGCAACCTGCCCTGCCATGCCTTAATGACAGTAAGAAGTCTCACAACACCAGGTTAAAGTCCAACAGGTTTATTTGGCAGCAAAATCCACTGGCTTTCGGAGCGCTGCCCCTTCGTCAAGTGAGTGGGAGTTCTATTCTCAAACAGGGCATATGAAGACACAAACTCAATTTACAAAATAATGGTTGGAATGCGAGTGTTTACAGGTAATCAAGTCTTAAAGGTACAGACAATTTGAGTGGAGAGAGGGTTAAGTATAGGTTAAAGAGACTGATAGCCAAGTTCCGCACACATGAGGACGGCCTCAACCGGGATCTTGGGTTCATGTCACACTATCTGTAACCCCCACAACTTGCCTGGGCTTGCAAAATCTCACTAACTGTCCTGTCTGGCGATAATACACATCTCTTTAACCTGTGCTTAACGCTCTCTCCACTCACATTGTCTGTACCTTTAAGACTTGATTACCTATAAAGACTCGCATTCCAACCATTATTTTGTAAATTGAGTTTCTGTCTTTATATGCCCTGTTTGTGAATAGAACTCCCACTCACCTAATGAAGGAGCAGTGCTCCGAAAGCTAGTGGCTTTTGCTACCAAATAAACCTGTTGGACTTTAACCTGGTGTTGTGAGACTTCTTACTGCATTTACCCAGTCCAACGCCGGCATCTCCACATCATGCCTTAATGACCCAGCATTACCTGATTGGGTGATTCTAGACTTTCAGCCTTTTTAATTCCATCTCCAATATTTTTCATAACTAGTCAATAAACATGTTCAAAGAAATGAAAAAAACCTGGTTATTGGCCCTTCTCCTGGGTTGCTTGCAACGGAATTCTGGGGGTGCGTTTTTCATTCCTGGGCACCCCGGGACAAGGTGAGAGAGTTGGCAACTCTACCTGAAGCTTGGTGAAGTCAAGAGGGATGTGCTGATTTACAGCAATTTCTGGAGACTGTGACACAAGGGTTCATTGGACTGACACCAATCTCTTATTTGCCAAAATTCACCTGTGGGTAGCTGTATGCTCCAGGCATCTCTGTAATGTGCGTCTGTTTTTCCTGTTCAGACTGAGTTGCCGAATGAATGATTAAATAGGTTACGAGTCAAAGATTAATCAGGCTGTTTTCTTTTGTTAAGGCTGCATTGAGTGAAAATCTGTATTCCAACCCAGAATGGAGATGGGTGGGTACGTGATCCCATCATTTACACTTGGGGACCACACTGTTGTAAACAATTGAGATTGACTTAATGCATTGCAATGCATTTTTCTGGAAAATTAACCCTGCTTTTATCAGAGAATTCGTTGTTGGGGGTGATTTTCCAATCTCACCACGCCTGGCGCAGAATGCACCAATCCCAAAAAATAGCGTGCAGGCCTAAAAATTGGTTCCGCGCCCAGTGCTAAACTGTTTGCAATTGCCCCGGTCCCTTTGTACTAGCATGAACTGGATCATGCCCCAAAGGGGCGTGCGGTCGATTAGCATCAAATTGACTGGATTTCTATCTTTAAGCCCTCAGGTCATCGGGGGTATGGCCAAGTGGTGCCCATTGGGCAGTGTCCACCTGGCACATTGGCAGTGGCCATCAGACACCCCGGCAGTGGTGGTTGGGTGCAGCCTGTGTGCCAGGGGCAGTGCAGGATCTTGAATAGGGTCATGATGGGATGAGAATGTTGAGGGTCACAAGGGGACCATGTCAGAGGTCATGATGGGGGGAACATGTTGGAGGTCAGGCAAGGGGACCCATCGGGAGGGCCCCAATGCCAATTATGCTGGTGACCCGTGTTGAGGAGGGGGTGGGGGAACATGCTACCAATCGAGGGGATGTCCCGATGTTCGTGGGGGGAGTGGGGTCTCCCAGTGCACTGTGAGATCGCCCAGTGCCCGAGCGCTCTGAAGTGGGACCCACTGACATGTTTATCATTCCCCATCTCCCCGCAGTACCAGCATACAACTCACTACTCTCCAAAAAAGTGGCAGAGTGTTGGACAATTGCAGGGTGAAGCGCGCCTGAGAGACTGACGAGGATCACTTTGTTATTCTCGCCATCGTGACACTTAAATTCCCTCCTTTCTTTTGATCATGAGCACTATTGGCTGTAAAACACAGTGATTTATTCTAAATAGACCCTCTTTGCTATTTGATGAGTAGACCATTTACTGTAGAGCCCATTCTAGTCCTCTTGCTGCACCTAGTTAGTGCACTAATGCAGACTTTCATCTGTTTTCATAACTAGTTATTCCTACAATAGGTTTCTTGCCTTTCACCAGAGGCTTATAGCTTGACGGGCGCCACTCCACATCAAACATGGCTGACCAGGAGTCTCTCCTGTTGTTACCACCAACCATTGGCATGTTGGAAGGGTTTGTGGGTTGACACTCAACCTGTTTGATTGCGCGATGAACGCATCCTCCTTGGCCATCAAATCTTGGGATAGGATTCATACCCGGAGCTTCTGGCTCAGAGGCTAACCACTATGCCACAAGACCCTCTCTTGCTGTATACATAAGTAGATTGTGTTTACTGTAAAAGTTTGCTCTTTGAGGGGTAAGTAGACACAGTGGTAAAATAAACTGTTTGAGTTTTTTGCCCTGCCTCCAGATCTTTGGCTGATACAATGGTGTCAATACACACTTTTCTAATCAACAATCTGTACACCTCCTGAGCCAAGAACATTTTTCGACAACTGAGTCACAAGGTTATCAGAATCCCATTGGACTGGCCAGGACACAGCTTCACATCCTTTCCCTTCGCTTTTTAATTTCTAAAGTTTCTTGTTGATGCACACATCAAGACTCACAGTTTTGAGATCAAAAGGAAATCAAAATCTTTTCTGAATATTGAAGAGATGGAAATGCTGAATCCACACAGATCTCCAATTACTGCTCTTGCCCAGAGGAATGTTAGGAAGCGCTCTGGGGGGATATTCTAATCATGAAGGAAATTTCCTATGACACCATGGCAACTATTAGAGATGATGTGGAGATGCCGGCGTTGGACTGGGGTAAACACAGTAAGGAGTCTCACAACACCAGGTTAAAGTCCAGCAGGTTTATTTGGTAGCAAATGCCACGAGCTTTCGGAGCGCTGCTCCTTCGTCAGGTGAGTGGGAGATCTGCTCATAAACAGCAAACAGGGCAAATAAAGACACAAACTCAATTTACAGAATAATGAATAATGATTGGAATGTGAGTCTTTACAGCTAATCAAGTCTTAAAGGTACAGACAATGTGAGTGGAGAGAGGGTTAAGCACAGGTTAAAGAGATGTGTATTGTCTCCAGACAGGACAGCCAGTGAGACTTTGCAAGTCCAGGCAAGTTGTGGGAGTTACAGATAGTGTGACATGAACCCAAGATCCCGGTTGAGGCCATCCTCATGTGTGCAGAACCTGGCTATCAATTTCTGCTCAGAGACTCTGCGCTGTCGTGTGTTGTGAAGGCCGCCTTGGAAAATGCTTACCCGAATATCAGAGGCCGAATGCCTGTGACCGCTGAAGTGCTCCCCAACAGGAAGAGAACACTCTTGCCTGGTGATTGTCGAGCAGTGTTCATTCATCCGTTGTCGTAGCGTCTGCATGGTTTCCTCAATGTAAAATGCCTCGGGACATCCTTTCCTGCAGTGTATCAGGTAGACAATGTTGGCCGAGTTGCAAGAGTATGTACCGTGTACCTGGTGGATGGTGTTCTCATGTGAGATGATGGCATCCGTGTCGATGATCCAGCACGTCTTGCAGCGGTTGCTGTGGCAGGGTTGTGTGGTGTCGTGGTCACTGTTCTCCTGAAGGCTGGGTAGTTTGCTGCGGACAATGGTCTGTTTGAGGTTGTGCGGTTGTTTGAAGGCAAGAAGTGGGGGTGTGGGGATGGCCTTAGCGAGATGTTCGTCTTCATCAATGACATGTTGAAGGCTCCGGAGGAGATGCCGTAGCTTCTTCGCTCCGGGGAAGTACTGGACGACGAAGGGTACTCTGTCCACCATGTCCTGTGTTTGTCTTCTGAGGAGGTCGGTGCGGTTTTTCGCTATGGCGCATCGGAACTGTCGATCGATGAGTCGAGTGCCATATCCTGTTCTTATGAGGGCATCTTTCAGCGTCTGGAGGTGTCTGTTGCGATCCTCCTCATCCGAGCAGATCCTGTGTATACGGAGGGCTTGTCCGTAGGGGATGGCTTCTTTAACGTGTTTAGGGTGGAAGCTGGAGAAGTGGAGCATCGTGAGGTTATCCGTGGGCTTGCGGTACAGTGAGGTGCTGAGGTGACCGTCCTTAATGGAGATGCGTGTGTCCAAGAATGCAACCGATTCCAGAGAGGAGTCCATGGTGAGTCTGATGGTGGGATGGAACTTGTTGATGTCATCATAGAGTTGTTTCAGTGATTGTTCACCATGAGTCCAAAGGAAGAAAATGTCATCGATGTATCTAGTGTATAGCATCGGTTCCGCACACATGAGGACGGCCTCAACCGTCTTGAACAGCTACATGTGGTGTCAGTACAGACAAGGTGCTGTTAGATCGGGTGTTGCAGGATTTTGACCCAGCGACCGTGAAAAAATGGTAATATACGTGGTTGACTCTCAACTGCCCTTGGGCAACTAGGGATGGGCAATAAATGCTGTCCAGCCAACGATGCCCATGTCCCACGAATGAATAACACAAAATATAGATCCAAGTCAGGATGGTGAGTGACTTTTGGAGATCTTGCAGATGGTGGTGTTCCCATGTGCCTGCTGCCCTTGTCCTTCTGAGTGGCAGAGGTCATGGGTTCAGAAGATGCTTTTAAAGAAGACTTGGCCAGTTACTACAGTACATCTTGTAGCTAGTCTTGTCTTTTTTTAGTGTATGTTCCTGTAGAATTCCTGTCTGAGCTATCGGCTGGAATGTTCCATTCTCGGTAAGTGCTGCCTGAAAGAATGGTGAGACACCTGGACTGACTCTGAGGGGGAAGGCCACTGTGTCTTCTGCCCATCAGGTAGTTCAGTGGCTAGCGGTGGACCTTCCTCCAGACTGAAGGTTGGAAGGCAACCTTCTAGTCAGAGTCTGGCAGCTTTTGTACTCGGCAGTAGCACAGAGGAGGCTGCGATTGCTGATGGAATAACAACCCCTCCCAGACTCCCAACATCGAGGAGCAACCCAGGAAAATAGTTAGTACTATTGTGTAGGGGGTGTCTCAGGGACGTGACTGTGTGGAGTTTGTACATTCTCCCTGTGTCTTCATGGGTTTCCTCCGGGCGCTCCAGTTTCCTCCCACATTCCAAAGATGTGCAGGCTAGGTGGATTGGCCAGGCTAAATTGTCCCATTGTGTCTCAAGGTGTGTAGGTTAGAGGGATTAGTGGGGTAAATGTATGGGGTTAAGGGAATGGGTTTAATGAGATGCTCTGTCGTAAAGTCGGAGTGGAATTATTGGGCCGAATGGCCTCCTCCTGCACTGTAGGGTTTCTATGATTCAGTGCACTTGGTATCGACCCTGGGGAACCCACTATATCCTGCAGTCTGAAACATAATCACTACTCTCTGTTTTCTGTAGCTCAGCCAATTTTATGTCCACACTACTGTCTCTTTCATTCCATAGGCAATCACTTTGCTGACAAACCTGTTGTATGGCCCTTTATCAATTGCCATTTGGACATCCAGGTACACCACATTAACCACATCACCCTTATCAACCCTCTCTGTCGCCCTGTCAAAATACTCAATCAAGTCAGTTATGTACGATTTCTCTTTAACAGAACTATGGTGCCTTTCTTTAATTAATCCACAATTGTCCAAATAATTGTTAACCTTGTCCAGGAAGATCATTTCTAGAAGCTTTCCCATTCCCAAGGATAATCTGATTGTCTTGGGGTTGTTGGGTTTATCCTTGTGCCCTTTTTGGAACAAGTCCTCCATTGATTCTGCCAAGGTCCCATCCATCTGTGCAGGTGGACATGAAAGAGTTCACCACACCCTTTTTAAGAGCTGAGAGTTTGTCGGGTGTTACAAAAAGATGAGTGAATGGGTGTTTTTCCCAGCAGTTACACACTTGCCAATTTTATTATCTGACTCATTGGTTTCACTGGGTGAACAGCCATGGAGGGGGCATAAGTTGGCATTGACAGATGAGGGACCACAGGGAGTGGCTGTGGGGGGCATGAGTTGCCATTGAGTTGGAATGGAGGGGACACGGGGGAAGCTGAGGGGGCGTACCCATTTGAACTCATTTTGCAAAAGGTTCCTGAATCAGGACTAGAGTTCACAACTCCTCTGAGATCCGTGAGTCATGGAGAAGTTGGCGTGGCTCCACAAGAATTGCAGGGGATTGGGAACCGGCTATCACAATGGAGGCAGCAAGGTGATGAGTGCAGGATGCGGGCTCACTACCTGTACCCTTATCCCCTGCCAACCAAGAGAGGGAGCAGGAACCCCAGAACTGCGTCCCTCCCACCACTTTTAAATGGTTCCGGAGACATTCCGACTCCACATAAATCCAGGGCTTTGTAACTATTCAGTTTCTTATTAAAATAACCCTATCCACGGAGTGAGAAGCTCTGCCACTTGGAAGTCGCCTCTATGCGACTTCTACAACATTCATTTAACTGGCATTTATAACATTTGTTGTCCTACTTGATGGGCCTTCAGTCGTATGAAATTACACGTTTACCATGTAGTCCCCTGCGAAATGAGATTCAACACTCGAATGATTGACAAGCCAGACTGCCACACTGAATACAAACATGAGAAGCTTGCTTTAGATGTGAAATAAGATACTGATAACACTCAAACTAATAATAGATGGACTGACACTTGCTTTGTCCGTCCTATAGCTCGATCAGCAGCCTTTATATAAGTTTAATCCTCCGCTCCCTTGACCACCAGTGTAAAGTGGCTACAGTGTGTCTGACGCACAGGGTATATTGCAGCAACTTACCAGCTTCTTCATCAGCATGCACCCCCTGCACCCATCCCCCACTTTAAACCTGTGACCTCTACCAACTGGAAGGACAAGGGCGGCAATGGGAATATCACCATCTGCATGTTTCTCTCCAAGTAACATAACACTCTGACTTGGAACAATATTGCTGTTACGTTAGTGTTGTTGGGTGCTGGAACTCCCTCTCTAACAGCATGGTAGGAGTACCTTCACATCATGGATTGGAGACGTTCAAGAAGCAGATTTTCGATACACAGATATGTAGAAATACATATAGCAGAGAAACAGGCTGAGTGGCCTTTTCACCAGAAACTGTAACGTCACGGTTATAGAATAGAATCCCTACAGTGCAGAAGGAGGCGATTCAGCCCATTGAGCCTGCACTGATAACAATCCCACCCAGGCCCTATCCCTGTAACCCAATGTATATACCCTGCAAATCCCCCCGACAGTAATTGCGGAATTTTCCCGTCCGCCCGTCACGGGAATCGTAGCGGGCGGGACACGGACCATGCAAAGGTCCGCTGATCTCGGGCAAGATTTCCTGGCCTTGGGGCGAGCGCGGCCGGAAAATCCTGCCGTAAGGAGCAATTTAGCATGGTCAATCAACCTAACCCGCACATCTTTGGAGTGCGGGAGGAAACCGGAGCACCCGGAGGAAACCCACGCAGACACCGGGAGACCGTGCAAACTCCACACAGTCAGTGACCCGAGGCCGGAATTGAACCCGGGTCCCTGGCGCTGCGAGGCATCAGTGCTAACCACCGTGCCACCTTGCCGCCTGTTACTGTTGTTACTGTACTAATAATCCAGAGGTTGGGACTAATGCATTGGAGAGAAGAATGCAAATCTCATTATGGCAGCTGGAGAATTTAAATACAGCAAATTAAATCAATCTGTATTGGTGGCCACATTACCACCAGATTATTATTTTTAAAAATCCATTCGGTTCATGAATGTCTGACCTCCTTAGTGGTGTGTGCCCACGAGTCACTCCAGGCTCACAGCAAATGTATTTGACCCTTAAACGCCCTCTGAGACAGGCTAGCAATTCACTCAGCTGTGCAGAAGCTGGTTCATGACCACCTTCTCAGGCCCAGTGGGGATGGACAATAAATGTTGGCCTTGCCAAAGACGCCCTCGCCATATGGAAATGTATTTAAAACAGTAGCCAATGTCAGTGCTTATGCTCCACACAAACCCCCTCCCATCGTATTTAATCTAACCCCATCCAGCATAATCTTTCTTTCCCCCTCTCATCTTGTTTCATACATTTAAAATAAACATATATCATTGAGACAGATCTAAATAATTCATACTGGGACATCATGGTGTCACAGTAGTTAGCACTGCTGCCTCACAGCGCTAGGAACCCTGGTTCGATTCCCAGCTTGGGTCATTGCCTGTGTGGAGTCTGCACGCTCTCCCCATGTCTGCGTGGGTTTCCTCCGGGTGCTCCGGTTTCCTCCCACAGTCCAAAGATGTACGGGTTAGGTGGATTGGCCATGCTAAATTGCCCCTTAGTGTCAGGGGGACTAGCTGGGGTAAATACATGGGGTTACGGGGATAGGGCCTGGGTGGGATTCTGGTCGGTGCAGACTCGATAGGCCGAATGGCCTTGTTCTGCACTGTGGGGATTCTATGATTCTACAATTAGCCATTGCAGACATTCTTACACCATATATTCCACTTTGGGGAAATGTTACTCATGAAAGATTTTCATAATATTTGTTTGAAAATAGAAGAATCAGATAACAGTCTATAAAATCCCCTGCCCTGTGTATTAATGTTATTAGACGGAGAATCAGACAATATGACACACCTTAATAAAGCTCAAAGCTGATGGAGGGGGAAGCAACTAGATCGACTGCCAATAAAGAGCATAAATCAGGTGGAGGGTAAAATAGGCCTCCTCTGATCTGATCATTGGGCTCCCATAGGCAGGGTGAGGGTGGAGGTGCAGGAGGATTGAGTTTCAAATGTTGTTCAAATTAGCAAACAAACGATTGCCATCAAGAGTCCTTTATTTCTGCAACGTAAGAGAGTTTCCAGGATTTGTGAAGCGAAGATTTACTTAGCAGTAAGAGATACACAATAATAAAATAATAATAAACCCCAAACTGTACCAAACACAGAACTTTTTTTTAAAAAGGAGTTGTCTCATTATTAGGTGGTGAAGTTTGTTACCATGGTAACTGATGCCACAGTGCCCATTAGCCAAGCTGGGACATATCAATATAACACTCTCTGGAAATAGAGTAAATTACCTCTCCCTCAGCTTACTATGTCTCTCATTTGTTAAATTGGTTTGACAGTGCCCTGTGGTTCTTAGGTAGCACTTCAGATTTTAAAAAAAAATATTAACTGGAATGGGGACGTCAATTATTTTTTTTCTCTCCGAAGCAAGATGAATGCATCAACCTTTTCGAAACAACTTCAGGGCTTCAATCACCATCAGTCCAAAACTTTATGCCAGTGGGAAGGGGTGGTAATTCACAGGAGGCCTTTTTTATTAAACTCAACCTCAGATGTGAGGATTTAGAGTCCCTAATCGTTCTTGAGAAAGTGGTGATGAGCCGCCTTAGAACCATAGAACCCCTACAGTGCAGCAAGAGACCATTCGGCCCATCGAGTCTGCACCAACTCTCTGAAAAACCATTCCACCCAGGGCCTCCCCTCTGCCCTATCCCTGTAACATTTACCATGGATAATCCACCGAGCCTACACATCTTTGGACGCTAAGGAGCAAATTACCTTGGCCAATCCACCTAACCTGTTTCGAAAAGGTTGATGCATTCATCTTGCTTCGGAGAGAAAAAAAATAATTGACGTCCCCATTCCAGTTAATATTTTTTTGGAGTGTGGGAGGAAACAGGAACACCTGGAAGAAACTCAAGCAGAGATGCGGAGAATGTGCAAACTCCGCACAGTCACCCAAGGTCGGAGTTGAACTTGGATCTCTGGTGCTGTGAGGCAGCAGTGCTAACCACTGTGTCTTCTTGAACCACTGCAGCTCAGGTGGTGTAGGTACACCCGTAATGCTATGGAGTTCCAAGATTCTGACTGAGCAGTGATGAAGGAATGGTGATACATTTCCAAATCAGCATGGTGAGTCATCTGGAGGGAAACCTGCTGGTGGTGGTGTTCCCATATTCCTGCTCCTTGTCCTTCCACGGGGTAGAGGGGGTTCGTTTGTAAGGTACTGCTGATGAAGCCTAGGTGAGTTGCTGCTGCTGCAGTGCATCTTAAATATGGAGGGTGATTTACCGACCTTGCCACACCTGGTGCAGGTCGTGCCAATCTCAGAAAATAACGTGTGGGCCAAATAAAAATCGGTTTCATGCCTGGTGCCAAACAGTTTGCAATCGTCCTGGTCCTTTTCGAATGGCATAAATCGAATCACACCCTGAGGGCCTGAAGCTGATTAGCATATTTAAAGTAGCATTTAAATATGCACAGCCCATTCGACACTGGATTCTCCCAGCTCCGGGGATGTCTGACGTTCGGGTGTGGCGTGAGACCAGCAAGAATCACTACCGGTCTCCACCAGCGGAGATAAGCTGCGATGCCTGTGCCCAGTGAGGCATGGAGACCGTTGAAGCTCCAGGTGGCCGGGGACACGGCCGGGCAGTGCCCATTGATAGTACCCACCTGGAACACCGGCAGTTCCCACCTGGCATCCTGGCAGTGCCAATTAGGCACTGCTAGTGTGCCGGGGCAGTGCCAAGGGAGTGGAGCCTGAGTGGGTGCTATAACAGGGAGGCTATGCAGGGGTGGAGCATGCTGGAGGTCATGATGGGGGGGGGGGGGGGGAGTAATGCCAGAGGTCATGATGGGAGCATCATGCCATAGGTCATGATGGGGGGGTCATGCCAGAGGTCATAATTGGGGAAAGGCATGCCGGAGGTCATGATGGGGGGGTCATGCCGGAGGTCATAATGGGGGAAGAGAATGCCAGAAGTCATGATGGGGGGATCATGCCAGAGGTCACGATGGGAGGCGCATGCTAGGGGTCATGAGGGAGAATCACTGGGAGGCTCCAATGCCCCTATTCCGGCGAGAGAGTGAGGCAACATGCCACAGATGAAAGGGGGGAGTGGTCCTGATGTCTGTGGGGGGAGGGAGGGAGTGTCCCAGTGCACTTTGAGATCAGGGCTTTCAAAACGGTGCCCAATTGCTTTGCAGCCCGGCTAACAGATGTGTTTAGGCCCTGCCTCTCCCAGACTGGTGCACAACACACCACTCTCCCAAAGAATGATTAAGCGTGGGGTGATTGCGGTCCGGATCATGCTGGACAGACCGGTGCAGATCATTCCAGCTTTCTCGCCATAGTGACACTTTTGTTGTTGGAGCTGCACTCATCCAGGCAAGTGGGGAGTATTCCGTCACGTTCCTGACTTGTGTCATGTAGATGGTGGACAGGCTTTGGGGAGTCAGGAGGTGAGTTACTCACCACAGAATTCCCAGATTCTGCCCTGCTCTTGCAGCCACTGTGTTTATGTGGTTTGTCGAGTGAAGCTTCTGGTTAATGGTGACACTCAAGAAATTGGTGCTGCGGGATTCAGCAATGGTGATGCCATTGAATGCCAAGGGAAGTGGTTCAACTCTTGCATTGGAGATGGTCATTGCCGGCCATTAGTTTGGCAAGAATGTTACTTGTCATTCACCAGCCCAAACTGAAATTGTGTCCAGGTCTTGCTGCATGCAGATACAGACTGATTCAACAACTCAAGAGTTACAAATGGAACTGAATACTGCAATCATCAGCAAACATTCTCACTTGTGACCTCCTGATGAAGGAAAGATCACCAGTGACGCAGCTGAAGATGGTCAGGCATTGAAGCTACACTGAGGAACTCGTGCAGTGACATCAAGGGGCTGAAATCATTGGCTTTCGACAACCACAACCATCTTCCTATGTTCCAGCGATGACTCCGGGAGTCTTGTGGCACAGTGGGTAATATTCCTACCTCTGAGCCAGAAACTCTATGTTCGAGTCCCACTTTGGCCCTTGATGGTCGTGGAAGGTTGCCGGAATTTTACTGCCCTGCCCGTCACAGGAATCGGAGCGGGCGAGGGGCAGAACATGGAAAGGTCCGTTGACCTCGGGCGGGATTTCACGGTTTTGGGATGAGTGTAAAACCCTGCCCGGTGTGTTCATAATCTGGTCAGGCGGGATGATGAATAACTGATAAATCTTTCTGATATACCTATGGTGGTAAGAGCGGGAGGGATTCCTGGTCACACGGGGCTGTGTGGTGGTGTAACAGCCTCCCCACATTAAAAGACACCACATGCCAGCTCTTGCCATGGGCTCATTGCAAGCATGAACCTCACTTTGCGGGACTGAGAGAGATATGACTCCAACGAGTTTTTTCCTTGTTCCCATTGACTCCAGTTTTGCTAGGAACTCCTTGATGCCATACTCGATCATATGATGCTTTGATGTCAAAAGCAGGCACTCTCACCTCCCCTCTGGCATTTTTGTCTTTTGTCCATATTTGCTCGAAGACTGTAATGAGGTCTGGAGAGGAGTGGTTCTGGTAGAACCCAAAGGGAACATTGATAAGCAGGTTAGTGGTGAGTAAGTGTCAATTGTGATGGATTGGCAATGATCTTTTCCATCATTTTGCTGATGTTGATCGTAGACTGGTGAGTGGTAATTGGTGAGATGGAGTTTGTCCAGCCCCTCAGCACACCCTCCAGTGCATTCACATCTTTCCTACGATATGGTGACCAGAACTGTAGACACATGCAACCTATGGTTTAACACTGCAATGAAGTTATCGTGAAAATCACCTAGTAACCACACTCTGGCGCCTGTTCGGGTACACTGAGTACAGGTCTGTATACAGGTCTGGCATAATCGCGTGGTTGATTCCATAACTCAATGGTGGAGCACTGGTCTTATAACCCAAGTAGTTCAATTCTCGCTGGAGACTGATTAAAATTTTAGGGTGGCACGGTGGCACAGTGGTTAGCGCTGCTGCCTCACAGCATCAGGGACCTGGGTTTGATTCCTGGCTTGGGTCACTGTCTGGGCAGAGTTTGCACGCTCCCGCCGAGTCTGCGTGGGTTTCCTTCGGGTGCTCCGGTTTTCTCCCACAGTCCGAAAGATGTGCTGGTTAGACGGATTGGCCATGCTAAATTCTCCCTCAGTGTACCCAAACAGGCGCCGGAGTGTGGTTACTAGGGGATTTTCACAATAACTTCACTGCAGTGTTAATGTAAGCCTACTTGTGACAATAATAAATAAACTTAAAACTTAATTCTCTAAGCTTTAACTAATAAAGGAAAGCATGCTTGTATGTCTTCTTCGTCATCTTTGCGGCCTATCCTAGGACCTTTAAGGATATGCAAACATACACTTCAAGGTTCCTTCCTTGGGTGAAGAGATATAGCTTTAAGCAGAAGGATTGGTAACCAAAGGACACAAACTTAAGGTATTGGCAAAGGAAAAGAGGCACGATGAAGAAATATCTTTACACATAGCGTGTTGTTATGATGCTTGGCCTGAAAGAGTGATGGAAGAGAAAGGGGATCAGATAAATACTTGAAGGAAAATCATTTTCAGAGCTATGGGGAAGGAGCAGAGGGTGCGGCACTAATCAGTTCGTTTTGCTAAAGAGCCTGAAGAGGCATGATGGGCCGAATAGCCTCCTCTGTGCTAGATTATTCGATCATTCTAAGATTCTATGTCAATGCAGAATCCAACGCGAGAAGCCATAAATAGATGATAGCTACTCATGAATCAAATCGGGGAAAAAAACAAGACATTTCTTTATTTGGGAAATGGTTGGAACTTGCCACATTGGAAAGTAGTTGAGGCAAATGACTTTGATGCTTTCAAAAGCAATCTTGTCAGGTACATGACAGAAAAGAGAAGAGGAACCTATGCTGCGAAGCTGAGATGAATGAGATGGAATGGGAGGAGATTTATGTGAAGGACAGTAGAGCACCAGCGGCCTGTATCTGTACTGCATCATCTATGTATTTCTATTTGGATCAAGCAGTGGGTATAGTTTGCATGTCCTGGATCAACCCCTTCCCTCCCAACAGGACTTGCCAGTGTAGAAAGGAGATTTCACAAGTTTCCCTGGTTGATCCTCATAGCACGGAGCCCTGATGTCAGCTTTTCCCCTCTTGGGACTTCTCAATAGTGCTGCAAAGTGCAACTTTGTCCATCCTCACCCGCCTCCCCATCCTGCCAGGACCTAGGTTTGTCACTAAGGGGCAATTTTAGGTTTTCAAGGGTGGAAAAAATATTATTGCATTCACAAAGTAACAGGCCAGGCTTAACTGCAATGTCACTCAAAGAGCAAGGGATGTTCCCCTGATAATTCAAGGAGGAACAATAATAGAAATAGGAGCAGGCCATTCAGCCCCTCAACCCTGCTTCACTATTGTACTAGATCATGGCTGATCTGCACCTCTATCCCACTTACCCACTTTTGTTCTGTATCATGTACTCAGCAATAATCGAGTGATCAGTCTTGATCCAGTCAAAGGAAAATTACAGGACAACATTTGATAGTAGGTCTGCACTGATCCTGGCCAAGGGGCATTACAATTGCCCTCAACACTCAGGAGGGGAAATGTCTGCCCCATTCTGAGCATAGTCCAGCAACTGCCTGCTCAAAGTCTTGTTCTTTGAGGTTGGATGCAGACAGATGCCATTGCGAGGCCTCCCATAGTTGAATTGCATGCCAACAGTCGGTGTCCGCGAGAAATGATTATCGTCACAGATCAGGCATGATCTCATTGAATGGCAGAGCAGACTCGATGGGCCAAATGGCCTACCTCTGCTCCTACATCTTATGGTGTTACGGCAATGAACCCCTGGGCATTGTACAGCAGGCAACAGCTTCCTGTGGAACTGTCTCCCCCCAACATGTCAACGCTTTCAGGGAAAGGAGGAAAAAACAAAGAGAAAATTCTTGGGGAAAGAGCAGGAGGCTTTTTTCTCAAACATCTGACCTCAAGCTCATTGGAAAGCTCACTGAGGCCCAGGCGCCCTGATATTCTGAGACTTTATACGCACAAAGGGAGAGACAGGCATCACGCTTTGCAGAAGATTAAATGATTTCACTGCGACTCTTATTGGCAATGTTCCACTTAATTTGTTCCCCAATTATGTCCAACTCAGCTTTCACTGCAGCAGAACCGACGTGATAGATGAAGGCTTCCCACTTAAATATTCTGGAAAAGGAGCGCAGGCAGCCACTAAAATATCATTTTCTTCTTCAGTAGACAAGAGCTTTGCAACGGAGAACTTTCCTTCTGGGACTTCTGTCAATGCTGTTTGACTGACAGTTCAAATACTTATTTGCACTACAATGTGTTCTTCCTGCAGAACTTGTCCTTGGTCCCAGCATTGTGCCCATCTGCAGCCAACAAACAAAGCACAAGGACAGCTAGCTTCGTTTTTAATACATTCATTCTCGGGATGCGGGGGTTGACTCTCTACTGCCCTCGGGCAACTAGGGATGGGCAATAAATGCTGGCCAGCCAGTGACATCCATGTCCCACGAATGAATAAAAATAAAATCCACATTGATGAGAGGATCGGAATCTCGTACAGCCCCATAACGGGGAGGGTTGCCAGGTTTCCTCTCCTATAAAGGGACTTTAGGGAACCGATAGATTTTTGATTACAATCTGACAGCCTCTCCCAGCTTTTTCCCTGTGGATTTTCTTTTTTAAAAGTGAATTCACATTCTCAGGGTGCCTCGGCTGGATTTGAACTCACATTGTCTGGATTGCAAGTCGGGCTTTTGCACATCGCTGCTGAATCCCTGTCTCAGCCACTTCACAGCAGCAAAGGATTTACAGAGCAAAAGAAACTTGCGTCGAGAAACCTGCAGACCCTCTGGAACATTCCGCTGGAACTGGGGCGGGGAGGGGAAGAAACGTTGCATCTAGCTAGCGTCCTTAATGACTTTAGGATACGCCAAAACAGTTTAATAGTCACTCTTGAAATGTGATGGTCGCAGTGGTGATGTAGGAAGCCCAACATCACAGCAAGCTCCCAGAAATGGCAACGTGATGAGTGGACTGTTTCTTCTGGGGATGTTGGTTGAGGGATAAAGTTAGGTCGAGCCACTGGCGAAAAGGACTCCCTTGCTTCCCTAGCGACAAGAGTACTCGCAGATCCACCCGACAGGGTTCAGTTCAACATCTCACCCAACAGCCAGCTCCTCCAAATGTGCAACATGGGGCTATCAGCCTGGGATGCAATGTTCCAGTCTCTGGAATCACCCATAAGGTTCTAAGCCAGGAGCCAAAATTAAAGACAGGTGAATGGATTTTGTAAGAGAAATGAGTGACGCCAGGACATAGATAATCCAGGAAATAAGATTTAATGGGAGTTACCTTTAAATGAGATTTTGCAAGCGCTTTGCTCCACTTCATGATATTTCCTTGCTCATTGCACCTAGTGTTCGAATAATTCTCTATATAGAACGATCGAACGCCTCCCTCCCCATTGATGAGGTTACTGTCTTCAGAATGACGACTGGATACCTGTGTTCTCCTGTATTATTAATCAGCAGACACGCAGTAGCACAGAGGTTCACAGAATGCTGACAACTCAAAAAGCAGCCTTCAGTATCACCCAGTGATGCAGTGAGAGTGCAGCGGGGCAGCGGATAGTCATCATTTAAACTGTAGGGGTTACGACACAATCCGTCACCTGTCTAATACTCATGCAGCAAAAACACAGGAGGGATTTAGTCCCATTTGGGGCAAATTGTAAGGTCGTGTGGTAATCACACTTCACCCAATTCATTTTACACTGATTCGATAATTCTGATCATGAAAATGAGTAAACATTTACAGCTTTTCCCATCAGTGAAGGTCAAAAATATTGTGCAAAGATTAGCTCACACTGCCACTCTCTCACACTGTCACTCTCACACTGTCACTCTCACACTGTCACTCTCTCACACTGCCACTCTCTCACACTGTCACTCTCACACTGTCACTCTCTCACACTGTCACTCTCACACTGTCACTCTCTCACACTGCCACTCTCTCACACTGTCACTCTCACACTGTCACTCTCTCACACTGTCACTCTCTCTCACTCTCACATTGTCACTCTCACACTGTCACTCTCACACTCTGTCAATCCCTCACACAGTCACTCTCTCACACTGTCACTCTCTCTCACTGTCACTCTCATATTGTCACTCTCACACTGTCACTCTCTCACAGTCACTCTCATGCAGTCACTCTCACACTGTCATTCTCACACTGTCACACACTCACATAGTTAATCACTCACTGTCACTCTCTCACAGTCACTCACACACAGTCACACTGTCAGTCTCACAATGTCACTCTCTCTCACTTTCACTCTCTCACACTGTCGCTCTCTGACACTGAAACTCTCATACACTGTCACTCTCACACTGTCACTCTCACACTGTCACTCTCACACTGTCACTCTCACACCGTCACTCTCACATTGTCACTCTCACACTGTCACCTCTCACAGTCACTCTCATGCAGTTACTCTCACACTGTCACTCTCACACTGTCACTCTCACACTGTCACTCTCTCACACTGTCACTCACTCACACAGTCACTCTCACACTGTCACTCTCTCACACTGTCATTCCCACACTGTCACTCTCTCACCCTGTCACTCCCGCACAGTCACTCTCACACACAGTCACTCTCACACTCTCATTCTCACACTGTCACTCTCTCATACTGTCACTCTATCACACTTTCACTCTCACACTGTCACTCTCTCACACAGTTACTCTCACACACAGTCACTCTCACACTGTCACTCTCTCACACTGTGATTCCCACACTGTCACTCTCTCACAATGTCACTCTCCAACACTCTCACTCTCACATGTTATCACTCTCACACTGGCACTCTCTCACACTGTCACTCTCTCACACTGTCGCTCTCTCACAGTCACTCTCACACACAGTCACTCAGACACTGTCATTCGCACAATGTCACTCACTCACACTGTCACTCTCTCATACCATCAGTCTCACAATGTCACTCCCTCACACTGTCACTCTCTCATACCATCAGTCTCACAATGTCACTCCCTCACTCTGTCACTCTCTCACACTGTCAAACTCTCACACTGTCACACCCTTACTGTCATTCTCACACTGTCACTCTCTCACATTGTCACTCTCACATTGTCGCTCTCTCACACTGTCACTCTCTCACACTTTCACTCCCACACAGTCACTCTCACACACTGTCACTCTCTCAAACTGTCACTCTCTCACACTGTCACTCTCACACTGTCACTCTCTCACACTGTTACTCACTCACTGTCACTCTGTCACACTGTCACTCTCTCACACTGTTCCTCACTCACTGTCACTCTATCACACTGTCACTCTCACACTGGCACTCTCACACTGGCACTCTAAACACTGTCACTCTCTCTCACTGTCACTCTCATACACTGTCACTCTCTCTCACTGTCAGTCTCACGTTGTCACTCTCTCACACTGTCACTCTCTCACACTGTCACTCCCGCACAGTCACTCTCACACTGTTACTCTCTCACACTGTTACTCATTCACTGTCACTCTCTCTCACTGTCACTCTCTCACACTCTCATTCCCACACAGTCACTCTCACACTGTCACACTCTCACCCTATCATTCACACACTGTCACTCTCTCACACTGTCACTCTCTCACTCTGTCACTCTCTCACTGTCACTCTCACACACTGTCACTCTCTCACACTGTCAATCACTCACACTGTCACTATCTCATACCGTCAGTCTCACAATGTCACTCCCTCACACTGTCACTCTCTCATACCGTCAGTCTCACAATGTCACTCCCTCACACTGTCACTCTCTCACACTGTCACGCTCTCACACTGTCACTCTCTCACACTTTCACTCCCACAGACACTCTCACACACTGTCACTCTCACCCTGTCACTCTCACACTGTCACTCTCTCACACTGTTACTCACTTACTGTCACACTCTCACACAGTCACTCTCACACACAGTCATTCCCATACTGTCACTCTCTCACACTGTCACTCTCACACAGTCACTCTCACACATAGTAACTCTCACACTCTCATTCTCACACTGTCACTCAATCACACTGTCACTCTCTCATACTGTCACTCTATCACACTGGCGCTCTCACACTGGCACTCCCTCACACTGTTACTCACTCACTGCCACACTCTCACACAGTCACTCTCACACATTCACTCTCACACTGTCATTCTCACACTGTCATTCTCTCACACTAGCACTCTCTCACACTGTCACTCTCACACGGACACTCACACACAGTCCTCTCACACTGTCATTCTCAAACTGTCACTCTCTCACACTGTCAGTCTCACAATGTCACTCTCTCGCACTGTCATTCTCTCACACGATCACTCTCACACTGTCACTCTCTCACACTGTCACTCTCACTCACACACAGTCACTCTTACACTACCATTCTCACATTGTCACTCTCTCACACTGTCACTCTCACACTGTTATTCTCTCATACTGTTACTCAGTCACTGTCACACTCTCTCACTGTCACTCTCTCACACTCTCACTCTCTCTCACTGTCACTCTCTCGCTCTGTCACTCTCTCACACTGTCGCTCTCTCACAGTCACTCTCACACACAGTCACTCAGGCACTGTCATTCGCACAATGTCACTCACTCACACTGTCACTCTCTCATACCATCAGTCTCACAATGTCACTCCCTCACACTGTCACTCTCTCATACCATCAGTCTCACAATGTCACTCCCTCACTCTGTCACTCTCTCACACTGTCAAACTCTCACACTGTCACACCCTCACTGTCATTCTCACACTGTCACTCTCTCACATTGTCACTCTCACATTGTCGCTCGCTCACACTGTCACTCTCTCACACTTTCACTCCCACACAGTCACTCTCACACACTGTCACTCTCTCAAACTGTCACTCTCTCACACTGTCAGTCTCACACTGTCACTCTCTCACACTGTTACTCACTCACTGTCACTCTGTCACACTGTCACTCTCTCACACTGTTCCTCACTCACTGTCACTCTATCACACTGTCACTCTCACACTGGCACTCTCACACTGGCACTCTAAACACTGTCACTCTCTCTCACTGTCACTCTCATACACTGTCACTCTCTCTCACTGTCAGTCTCACGTTGTCACTCTCTCACACTGTCACTCTCTCACACTGTCACTCCCGCACAGTCACTCTCACACTGTTACTCTCTCACACTGTTACTCATTCACTGTCACTCTCTCTCACTGTCACTCTCTCACACTCTCATTCCCACACAGTCACTCTCACACTGTCACACTCTCACCCTATCATTCACACACTGTCACTCTCTCACACTGTCACTCTCTCACTCTGTCACTCTCTCACTGTCACTCTCACACACTGTCACTCTCTCACACTGTCAATCACTCACACTGTCACTATCTCATACCGTCAGTCTCACAATGTCACTCCCTCACACTGTCACTCTCTCATACCGTCAGTCTCACAATGTCACTCCCTCACACTGTCACTCTCTCATACTGTCACGCTCTCACACTGTCACTCTCTCACACTTTCACTCCCCCAGACACTCGCACACACTGTCACTCTCACCCTGTCACTCTCACACTGTCACTCTCTCACACTGCTACTCACTTACTGTCACACTCTCACACGGTCACTCTCACACACAGTCATTCCCATGCTGTCACTCTCTCACACTGTCACTCTCACACAGTCACTCTCACACATAGTCACTCTCACACTCTCATTCTCACACTGTCACTCAATCACACTGTCACTCTCTCATACTGTCACTCTATCACACTGGCGCTCTCACACTGGCACTCCCTCACACTGTTACTCACTCACTGCCACACTCTCACACAGTCACTCTCACACAGTCACTCTCACACTGTCATTCTCACACTGTCATTCTCTCACACTAGCACTCTCTCACACTGTCACTCTCACACGGACACTCACACACACTGTCCTCTCACACTGTCATTCTCAAACTGTCACTCTCTCACACTGTCAGTCTCACAATGTCATTCTCACACTGTCATTCTCTCACACGATCACTCTCACACTGTCACTCTCTCACACTGTCACTCTCACACTGTCACTCACACACAGTCACTCTTACACTACCATTCTCACATTGTCACTCTCTCACACTGTCACTCTCACACTGTTATTCTCTCATACTGTTACTCAGTCACTGTCACACTCTCTCACTGTCACTCTCTCACACTCTCACTCTCTCTCACTGTCACTCTCTCACACAGTCACTCCACCACTGTCACTCTCTCACACTGTCACTCTCAAACACTGTCACTCTCTCTCACTGTCACTCGCGCAAGCAGTCACTCTCTCACACTATTATTCCCACACTGTCACTCACTCACACTGTCACTCACTCACAGTCACTCTCACACACAGTCACTCCTCCAGTGTCACTCTCTCACACTGTCACTCTCTCACACCGTCACTCTCTCACACTGTTACTCACAGTCACTCTCTCACATTGTCACTCTCACACACAGTCACTCTCACACTGTCACTCTCTCACACTGTCATTCCCACACTGTCACTCTCTCACCCTCTCACTCTCTCACAGTCACGCTCTCACACTGTCACTCTCTCACACTGTCACTCGCTCACTCTGTCACTATCTCATACCGTCAGTCTCACAATGTCACTCCCTCACTCTGTCACTCTCTCACACTGTCACTCTCTCACACTGTCACTCTCTCACTGTCACTCACACTGTCACGCTCTCACACTGTCACTCTCTCACACTTTCACTCCCACAGACACTCTCACACACTGTCACTCTCACCCTGTCACTCTCACACCGTCACTCTCTCACACTGTTACTCACTTACTGTCACACTCTCACACTGTCACTCTCACACACAGTCATTCCCATGCTGTCACTCTCACACTCTCATTCTCATACTGTCACTCAATCAACTGTCACTCTATCACACTGTTACTCACTCACTGTCACTCTCACTGTCTGTCTCTCACACTGTCCCTCTCTCTCACAGTCTCTCTCACACAGTCACTCTCTTTCACAGTCACTCTCACACTGTCATTCTCACACTGTCATTCTCTCACGCTGTCACTCACTCACACTGTCACTCCCGTACTGTCACTCTCGCACTGTTACTCTCTCATACTGTTACTCAGTCACTGTCACTCTCTCTCACTGTCACTCTCTCACACGCGCATTCCCGCAAGTCACTCTCACACTGTCACTCTCTCACACTGTCACTCTCACACAGTCACTCTCACACATAGTCACTCTCACACTCTCATTCTCACACTGTCACTCAATCACACTGTCACTCTCTCATACTGTCACTCTATCACACTGGCGCTCTCACACCGGCACTCCCTCACAATGTTACTCACTCACTGCCACACTCTCACACAGTCACTCTCACACAGTCACTCTCACACTGTCACTCTCACACTGTCATTCCCTCACACTCTCACTCTCTCACACTGTCACTCTCACACGGACACTCTCACACACTGTCCTCTCACACTGTCGTTCTCAAACTGTCACTCTCTCACACTGTCAGTCTCACAATGTCACTCTCTCGCACTGTCATTCTCTCACACGATCACTCTCACACTGTCACTCTCTCACACTGTCACTCTCACACTGTCACTCACACACAGTCACTCTTACACTACCATTCTCACATTGTCACTCTCTCACACTGTCACTCTCACACTGTTATTCTCTCACACTGTTACTCAGTCACTGTCACACTCTCTCACTGTCACTCTCTCGCACTCTCACTCACTCACACTGTCACTCTCTCACTCTGTCACTCTCTCACAGTCACTCTCACACACAGTCACTCCACCACTGTCACTCTCTCACACTGTTACTCACTCACACTGTCACTCTCTCACTCTGTCACTCTCTCACAGTCATTCTCACACACAGTCACTCCACCACTGTCACTCTCTCACACTGTCACTCTCAAACACTGTCACTCTCTCACTCTGTCACTCTCTCACAGTCACTCTCACACACAGTCACTCCACCACTGTCACTCTCTCACACTGTCACTCTCTCTCACTGTCATTCTCGCAAGCAGTCACTCTCTCACACTGTCACTCTCAAACACTGTCACTCTCTCTCACTGTCACTCTCATACACTGTCACTCTCTCTCACTGTCAGTCTCACATTGTCACTCTCTCACGTTGTCACTCTCTCACACTGTCACTCTCTGACAGTCAGTCTCACACACAGTCACTCCTCCACTGTCTCTCCCTCACACTGTCCCTCTCTCACACTGTCACTCTCACACACTGTCACACTCACACTGTCACTCTCTCACACTGTTACTCACTCACTGTCACTCTCTCACACTGTCACTCTCACACACAGTCACTCTCACACGGTCACTCTCTCACACTGTCATTCCCACACTCACTCTCTCACCCTCTCACACTCTCACAGTCACTCTCTCACACTGTCACTCTCTCACACTGTCACTCACTCACACAGTAACTCTCTCACACTGTCACTCTCTCACATTGTCACTCACTCACACTGTCACTCTCTCACACTGTCACACTCACACTGTCACTCTCTCACACTGTTACTCATTCACTGTCACTCTCACACTGTCACTCTCACACAGTCACTCTCAAACTGTCACTCTCTCACACTGTCATCCCCACACTGTCACCCTCTCACCCTCTCACTCTCTCACAGTCACTCTCTCACACTGTCACTCTCTCACACTGTCACTCACTCACACTGTCACTCTCTTACACTGTCACTCTCATACACTGTCACTCTCATACACTGTCACTCTTTCTCACTGTCAATCTCACATTGTCACTCTCTCACGCTGTCACTCTCTTACACTGTCACTCTCTCACACTGTCACTCCGGCACTGTCACTCTCACACTGTTACTCTCTCACACTGTTACTCAGTCACTGTCACTCTCTCTCTCACTGTCACTCTCTCACACTCTCATTCCCACACAGTCACTCTCACACTGTCACTCTCTCACACTATCACTCCCACACTGACACTCTCTCACACTGTCACTCTCTCACACTGTCACTCTCAAACATTGTCACTCTCTCTCACTGTCACTCTCGCACGCTGTCACTCTCTCACACTGTCACTCTCTCACTCTGTCACTCTCTCACAGTCACTCTCACACACTGTCACTCTCTCACACTGTCACTCTCATACACTGTCACTCTCTCTCACTGTCAGTCTCACATTGTCACTCTCACACGCTGTCACTCTCTCACACTGTCACTCCCGCACTGTCACTCTCACACTGTTGCTCTCTCACACTGTTACTCCGTCACTGTCACTCTCTCTCACTGTCACTCTCTCACACTCTCATTCCCACTCTCTCACACTGTTACTCACTCACTGTCACTCTCTCACACTGTCACTCTAAACACTGTCACTCTCTCTCTCACTGTCCGTCTCACGTTGTCACTCTCTCACACTGTCACTCTCTCACACTGTCACTCCCGCACAGTCACTCTCACACTGTTACTCTCTCACACTGTTACTCATTCACTGTCACTCTCTCTCACTGTCACTCTCTCACACTCTCATTTCCACACAGTCACTCTCACACTGTCACACTCTCACCCTATCATTCACACACTGTCACTCTCACACTGTCACTCTCTCACTCTGTCACTCTCTCAAAGTCATGCTCTCACAATGTCACTCCCTCCCACTGTCACTCTCTCATACCGTCAGTCTCACAATGTTACTCCCTCACACTGTCACTCTCTCACACGGTCACTCTCTCACTGTCACTCACACTGTCACGCTCTCACACTGTCACTCTCTCACACTTACACTCCCACAGTCACTCTCACACACTGTCACTCTCACACTGTCACTCTCACACTGTCACTCTCTCACACTGTTACTCACTTACTGTCACACTCTCACACGGTTACTCTCACACAGTCATTCCCATGCTATCACTCTCTCACACATAGTCACTCTCACACTCTCATTCTCACACTGTCACTCAGTCACACTGTCACCCTCTCATACTGTCACTCTCATACACTGTCACGCTCTCTCACTGTCACTCTCGCACAGTCACTCTCACACATAGTCACTCTCACACTCTCATTCTCACACTGTCACTCAGTCACACTGTCACTCTCATACACTGTCACTCTCTCTCACTGTCAGTCTCACATTGTCACTCTCTCACGTTGTCACTCTCTCACACTGTCACTCTCTGACAGTCAGTCTCACACACAGTCACTCCTCCACTGTCTCTCACTCACACTGTCCCTCTCTCGCACTGTCACTCTCACACACTGTCACACTCACACTGTCACTCTCTCACACTGTTACTCACTCACTGTCACTCTCTCACACTGTCACTCTCACACTCTCATTCTCACACTGTCACTCAGTCACACTGTCACTCTCATACACTGTCACTCTCTCTCACTGTCAGTCTCACATTGTCACTCTCTCGCGCTGTAACTCTCCTCACACTGTCACTCTCTCACACTGTCGCTCCCGCACTGCCACTCTCACACCGTTACTCTCGCACACTGTTACTCAGTCACTGTCACTCTCTCTCACTGTCACTCTCTCACACTCTCATTCCCACACAATCACTCTCACACTGTCACTCTCTCACACTATCATTCCCACACTGTCACTCTCTCACACTGTCACTCTCTCACACTTTCACTCCCACACATTCGCTCTCACACACTATCACGCTCTCAAACTGTCACTCTCTCACACTGTCACACTCACACTGTCACTATCTCACACTGTTACTCACTCACTGTCACTCTCTCACACTGTCACTCTCACACACAGTCACTCTCACACTGTCACTCTCTCACACTGTCACTCACTCACACTGTCACTATCTCACACTGTCACTCCCGCACTGTCACTCTCACACTGTTACTCTCTCACACTGTCACTCAGTCACTGTCACTCTCTCTCACTGTCACTCTCTCACACTCTCATTCCCACACAATCACTCTCACACTGTCACTCTCTCACACTATTATTCCCACACTGTCACTCTCTCACACTGTCACTCACTCACAGTCACTCTCACACACAGTCACTCCTCCTCTCACACTGTCACTCTCTCACACTGTTACTCACTCACTGTCACTCTCTCACACTGTCACTCTCACACACTGTCATTCCCACACTGTCACTCTCTCACCCTCTCACTCTCTCAAAGTCACGCTCTCACACTGTCACTCTCTCACACTGTCACTCGCTCACACTGTCACTATCTCATACCGTCAGTCTCACAATGTCACTCCCTCACTCTGTCACTCTCTCACACTGTCACTCTCTCACACTCTCACTCTCTCACTGTCACTCACACTGTCACGCTCTCACACTGTCACTCTCTCACACATTCACTCCCACAGACACTCTCACACACTGTCACTCTCACCCTGTCACTCTCACACCGTCACTCTCTCACACTGTTACTCACTTACTGTCACACTCTCACACTGTCACTCTCACACACAGTCATTCCCATGCTGTCACTCTCTCACACAGTCACTCTCACACAGTCACTCTCACACATAGTCACTCTCACACTCTCATTCTCATACTGTCGCTCAATCAACTGTCACTCTATCACACTGTTACTCACTCATTGTCTCTCTCTCTGTCTGTCTCTCACACTGTCCCTCTCTCTCACAGTCTCTCTCACACAGTCACTCTCTTTCACAGTCACTCTCACACTGTCATTCTCACACTGTCATTCTCTCACGCTGTCACTCACTCACACTGTCACTCCCGTACTGTCACTCTCGCACTGTTACTCTCTCATACTGTTACTCAGTCACTGTCACTCTCTCTCACTGTCACTCTCTCACACGCGCATTCCCGCATGTCACTCTCACACTGTCACTCTCTCACACTATCATTCCCATACAGTCACTCTCTCACTCTGTCACTCACTCACAGTCACTCTCACATACAGTCACTCCTCCACTGTCACTCTCTCACACCGTCACTTTCAAACACTGTCACTCTCTCTCACTGTCACTCTCATACACTGTCAATCTCTCTCACTGTCACTCTCACATTGTCACTTTCTCACGCTGTCACTCTCTCACACTGTCACACTCTCATACTGTCACTGCGCACTGTCACTCTCACACTGTTACTCTCTCACACTGTTACTCAGTCACTGTCACTCTCTCAAACTCTCTTTCCCACACAGTCACTCTCACACTGTCACTCTCTCACACTATCATTCCCGCACTGTCACTCTCTCACACTGTCACTCTCTCACTCTGTCACTCTCTCCCAGTCACTCTAACACACAGTCAGTCCTCCACTGTCACTCTCTCACACTGTCACTCTCAAACACTGTCAAGCTCTCTCACTGTCACTCTTGCAAGCTGTCACTCTCTCACACTGTCACTCCCAAACACTGTCACTCTCTCCCACGGTCACTCTCATACACTATCACTCTCTCTCACTGTCAGTCTCACATTGTAAATCTCTCACGCTGTCACTCTCTCACACTGTCACTCTCTCACACTGTCACTCCTGCACTGTCACTCTCACACAGTTACTCTCTCACACTGTTACTCAGTCACTGTCACTCTCTCTCACTGTCACTCTCTCACACTCTCATTCCCACACAGTCACTCTCACACTGTTACTCTCTCACACTATCATTCCCACACTGTCACTCTCTCACACTGTCACTCACTCACAGTCACTCTCACACGCAGTCACTCCTCCACTGTCACTCTCTCACACTGTCACTCTCTCACACTGTCCCTCTCTCACACTTTCACTCCCACACAGTCACTCTCACACACTGTCACGCTCTCAAACTGTCACTCCCTCACACTGTTACTCACTGTCACTCTCTCACACTGTCACTCTCACACACAGTCGCTCTCACAATGTCACTCTCTCACAATATAATTCCCACACTGTCACTCTCTCACCCTCACACTCTCTCACAGTCACTCTCACACTCTCATTCTCACACTGTCAATCTCTCACACTGTCACTCTCACACTGTCACTCTCTCACACTGTCACTCTCACACTGTCACTCTCTCACACTGTCACTCTCACACACAGTCACTCTCACACTGTCACTCTCTCACACTGTCATTCCCACACTGTCACTCTCTCACCCTCTCACTTTCTCACAGTCACGCTCTCACACTGTCACTCTCTCCCAATGTCACTCGCTCACACTGTCACTATCTCATACCGTCAGTCTCACAATGTCACTCCCTCACACTGTCACTCTCTCACACTGTCACTCTCTCACACGTTCACTCCCACAGACACTCTCACACACTGTCACTCTAGCCCTGTCACTCTCACACTGTCACTCTCTCACACTGTTACTCACTTACTGTCACACTCTCACACGGTCACTCTCACACACAGTCATTCCTATGCTGTCACTCTCTCACACTGTCACTCTCTCACACTGTCACTCTCACACAGTCACTCTCACACATAGTCACTCTCACACTCTCATTCTCACACTGTCACTCAATCATATTGTCACTCTCTCATACTGTCACTCTCTCACACAGTCACTCTCACACAGTCACTCTCACACTGTCATTCTCACTCTGTCATTCTCTCACACTATCATTCTCTCACACTGTCACTCTCACACTCTCATTCTCTCACACTGTCACTCTCTCACTCTCATTCTCTCACACTGTCACTCTCACACGGACACTCTCACACACAGTCCGCTCACACTGTCATTCTCAGACTGTCACTCTCTCACACTGTCAGTCTCACAATGTCACTCTCTCACACTGTCATTGTCTCACACTGTCGCTCTCTCACTGTCACTCTCTCGCAAAGACACTCTCACACTATCATTCGCACACTGTCACTCACTCACACTGTCACTTTCTCACACTGTTACTCACTCACTGTCACTCTCACTGTCTGTCTCTCACACTGTCCCTCTCTCTCACAGTCTCTCTCACACAGTCACTCTCTTTCACAGTCACTCTCACACTGTCATTCTCACACTGTCATTCTCTCACGCTGTCACTCACTCACACTGTCACTCCCGTACTGTCACTCTCACACTGTTACTCTCTCACACTGTTACTCAGTCACTGTCACTCTCTCTCACTGTCACTCTCTCACACTCGCATTCCCACAAGTCACTCTCACACTGTCACTCTCTCACACTATCATTCCCACACTGTCACTCTCTCACTCTGTCACTCACTCACATTCACTCTCACACACAGTCACTCCTCCACTGTCACTCTCTCACACCGTCACTCTCAAACACTGTCAATCTCTCTCACTGTCAGTCTCACGTTGTCACTTTCTCACGCTGTCACTCTCTCACACTGTCACTCTCACACTGTCACTCTCTCATACTGTTACTCAGTCACTGTCACTCTCTCACACTCTCTTTCCCACACAGTCACTCTCACACTGACACTCTCTCACACTGTCATTCCCACACTGTCACTCTCTCACACTGTCACTCTCTCACTCTGTCACTCTCTCACAGTCACTCTCACACACAGTCACTCCTCCACTGTCACTCTCTCACACTGTCACTCTCAAACACTGTCACGCTCTCTCACTGTCACTCTTGCAAGCTGTCACGCTCTCACACTGTCACTCTCAAACACTGTCACTCTCTCTCACGGTCACTCTCATACACTATCACTCTCTCTCACTCTCAGTCTCACATTGTCACTCTCTCACGCTGTCACTCTCTCACACTGTCACTCTCTCACACTGTCACTCCTGCACTGTCACTCTCACACTGTTACTCTCTCACACTGTTACTCAGTCACTGTCACTCTCTCTCACTGTCACTCTCTCACACTCTCATTCCCACAGTCACTCTCACACTGTCACTCCCTCACACTATAATTCCCACACTGTCACTCTCATACACTGTCACTCTCTCTCACTGTCACTCTCACATTGTCACTCTCTCACGCTGCCACTCTATCACAACGTCACTCCCGCACTGTCACTCTCACACTGTTACTCAGTCACTGTCACTCCCTCTCACTGTCACTCTCTCACACTCTCATTTCCACACAGTCACTCTCACACTGTCACTCTCTCACACTATCATTCCCACACTGTCACTCTCTCACACTGTCACTCTCTCACAGTCACTCTCACACACAGTCACTCCTCCACTGTCTCTCTATCACACTGTCACTCTCTCACACTGTCACTCTCTCACACTGTCACACTCACACTGTCACACTCTCACACTGTTACTCACTCGCTGTCACTCTATCACACTGTCACTCTCACACACAGTCACTCTCACACTGTCACTCTCGCACACTGTCATTCCCACACTGTCACTCTCTCACCCTCTCACAGTCACGCTCTCACATTGTCACTCTCTCATACTGTCACTCACTCACACAGTCACTCTCTCACACCATCACTCTCTCACACTGTCACTTACTCACACTGTCACTCTCTCACTCTGTCACACTCACACAGTCACTCTCACACTGTCACTCTCGCACACTGTCATTCCCACACTGTCACTCTCTCACCCTCTCACAGTCACGCTCTCACATTGTCACTCTCTCACCCTCTCACTCTGTCACAGTCACGCTCTCACATTGTCACTCTCTCACACTGTCACTCTCTCATACTGTCACTCACTCACACAGTCACTCTCTCACACCGTCACTCTCTCACACCGTCACTCACTCACACTGTCACTCTCTCACACTGTCACACTCACACAGTCACTCTCACACTGTCACTCTCGCACACTGTCATTCCCACACTGTCACTCTCTCACCCTCTCACTCTCTCACAGTCATGCTCTCACACTGTCACTCACATGCACTGTCACTCTCTCTTACAGTCACTCTCGCACGCTGTCACTCTCTCTCACGGTCACTCTCATACACTATCACTCTCTCTCACTCTCACTCTCACATTGTCACTCTCTCACGCTGTCACTCTCTCTCACTGTCACTCTCACATTTTCACACTCTCACGCTGCCACTCTATCACAACGTCACTCCCACACTGACACTCTCACACTGTTACGCTCTCACACTGTTACTCAGTCACTGTCACTCCCTCTCACTGTCACTCTCTCACACTCTCATTCCCACATAGTCACTCTCACACTGTCACTCTCTCACACTATCATTCCCACACTGTCACTCTCTCACACTGTCACTCTCTCACAGTCACTCTCACACACAGTCACTCCTCCACTGTCTCTCTCTCACACTGTCACTCTCTCACACAGTCACACTCACACTGTCACTCTCTCACACTGTTACTCACTCACTGTCACTCTCTCTCACTGTCACTCTCTCACACTGTCACTCCCGCACTGTCACTCTCACACTGTCACTCTCTCATACTGTCACTCTCGCACGCTGTCACTCTCTCACGCTGTCACTCTCATACACTGTCACTCTCTCTCCCTGTCAGTCTCACATTGTCACTCTCTCACGCTGTCACTCTCTCACACTGTCACTCTCTCACACTGTCACTCCCGCACTGTCACTCTCACACTGTTACTCTCTCACACTGTAACTCAGTCACTGTCACTCTCTCACTCTGTCACTCTCTCACACTCTCATTCACACACAGTCACTCTCACACTGTCACTCTCTCACACTATCATTCCCACACTGTCACTCTCTCACACTGTCACTCACTCACAGTCACTCTCACACACAGTCACTCCTCCGCTGTCACTCTCTCACACTGTCACTCTTTCACACTGTCACTCTCTCACACTTTCACTCCCACACAGTCACTCTCACACACTGTCACGCTCTCAAACTGTCACTCTCTCACACTGTCACACTCACACTGTCACTCTCTCACACTGTTACTCACTGTCACTCTCTCACACTGTCACTCTCACACACAGTCACTCTCACAATGTCACTCTCTCACAATATCATTCCCACACTGTCACTCTCTCACCCTCTCAGTCTCTCACCCTCTCACTCTCTCACAGTCACTCTCAGAGAGTCACTCTCACACAGTCACTCTCACACTCTCATTCTCACACTGTCACTCTCTCATACTGTCACTCTATCACACTGTCACTCTCACACTGGCACTCTCTCACACTGTCACTCTCATACACTGTCACACTCTCTCACTGTCACTCTCGCACGCTGTCACTCTCTCACGCTGTCACTCTCATACACTATCACTCTCTCTCCCTGTCAGTCTCACATTGTCACTCTCTCACGCTGTCACTCTCTCACACTGTCACTCTCTCACACTGTCACTCCCGCACTGTCACTCTCACACTGTTACTCTCTCACACTGTTACTCAGTCACTGTCACTCTCTCTCACTCTCACTCTCTCACACTCTCATTCACACACAGTCACTCTCACACTGTCACTCTCTCACACTATCATTCCCACACAGTCACTCTCTCACACTGTCACTCACTCACTGTCACTCTCACACACAGTCACTCCTCCACTGTCACTCTCTCACACTGTCACTCTCTCACACTCTCACTCTCTCACACTTTCACTTCCACACAGTCACTCTCACACACTGTCACGCTCTCAAACTGTCACTCTCTCACACTGTCACACTCACACTGTCACTCTCTCACACTGTTACTCACTGTCACTCTCTCACACTGTCACTCTCACACACAGTCACTCTCACAATGTCACTCTCTCACAATATCATTCCCACACTGTCACTCTCTCACCCTCTCACTCTCTCACAGTCACTCTCACACAGTCACTCTCACACAGTCACTCTCACACTCTCATTCTCACACTGTCACTCTCTCATACTGTCACTCTATCACACTGTCACTCTCACACTGGCACTCTCTCACACTGTCACTCTCATACACTGTCACTCTCTCTCACTGTCACTCTCTCACACTATCAGTCCCACACTGTCACTCTCTCACTCTGTCACTCACTCACAGTCACTCTCACACACAGTCACTCCTCCGCTGTCACTCTCTCACACTGTCACTCTTTCACACTGTCACTCTCTCACACTTTCACTCCCACACAGTCACTCTCACACACTGTCACGCTCTCAAACTGTCACTCTCTCACACTGTCACACTCACACTGTCACTCTCTCACACTGTTACTCACTCTCACTCTCTCACACTGTCACTCTCACACACAGTCACTCTCACAATGTCACTCTCTCACAATATCATTCCCACACTGTCACTCTCTCACCCTCTCACTCTCTCACAGTCACTCTCACACAGTCACTCTCACACAGTCACTCTCACACTCTCATTCTCACACTGTCACTCTCTCATACTGTCACTCTATCACACTGTCACTCTCACACTGGCACTCTCTCACACTGTCACTCCCGCACTGTCACTCTCACACTGTTACTCTCTCACACTGTTACTCAGTCACTGTCACTCTCTCTCACTGTCACTCTCTCACACTGTCACTCCCGCACTGTCACTCTCACACTGTTACTCTCTCACACTGTTACTCAGTCACTGTCACTCTCTCTCACTGTCACTCTCACACACTCTCATTCACACACAGTCACTCTCACACTGTCACTCTCTCACACTGTCACTCTCTCACACTCTCACTCTCTCACACTTTCACTTCCACACAGTCACTCTCACACACTGTCACGCTCTCAAACTGTCACTCTCTCACACTGTCACACTCACACTGTCACTCTCTCACACTGTTACTCACTCACTGTCACTTTCTCACACTGTCACTCTCACACACAGCCACTCTCGCACTGTCACTCTCTCACACTGTCATTCCCACACTGTCACTCTCTCACCCTCTCACTCTCTCACAGTCACGCTCTCACACTGCCACTCTCTCACACTGTCACACGCTCACACTGTCACTATCTCATACCGTCAGTCTCACAATGTCACTCCCTCACACTGTCACTCTCCCGCACTGTCACTCTCTCACACTGTTACTCTCTCACACTGTTACTCAGTCACTGTCACTCTCTCACTGTCATTCTCTCACACTCTCATTCCCACACAGTCACTCTCACACTGTCACTCTCTCACACTATCATTCCCACACTGTCACTCTCTCACACTGTCACTCACTCACAGTCACTCTCACACACAGTCACTCCTCCGCTGTCACTCTCTCACACTGTCACTCTTTCACACTGTCACTCTCTCACACTTTCACTCCCACACAGTCACTCTCACACACTGTCACGCTCTCAAACTGTCACTCTCTCACACTGTCACACTCACACTGTCACTCTCTCACACTGTTACTCACTGTCACTCTCTCACACTGTCACTCTCACACACAGTCACTCTCACAATGTCACTCTCTCACAATATCATTCCCACACTGTCACTCTCTCACCCTCTCACTCTCTCACCCTCTCACTCTCTCACAGTCACTCTCACACAGTCACTCTCACACAGTCACTCTCACACTCTCATTCTCACACTGTCACTCTCTCATACTGTCACTCTATCACACTGTCACTCTCACACTGGCACTCTCTCACACTGTCACTCTCATACACTGTCACACTCTCTCACTGTCACTCTCGCACGCTGTCACTCTCTCACGCTGTCACTCTCATACACTGTCACTCTCTCTCCCTGTCAGTCTCACATTGTCACTCTCTCACGCTGTCACTCTCTCACACTGTCACTCTCTCACACTGTCACTCCCGCACTGTCACTCCCACACTGTTACTCTCTCACACTGTTACTCAGTCACTGTCACTCTCTCTCACTCTCACTCTCTCACACTCTCATTCACACACAGTCACTCTCACACTGTCACTCTCTCACACTATCATTCCCACACTGTCACTCTCTCACACTGTCACTCACTCACTGTCACTCTCACACACAGTCACTCCTCCACTGTCACTGTCTCACACTGTCACTCTCTCACACTCTCACTCTCTCACACTTTCACTTCCACACAGTCACTCTCACACACTGTCACGCTCTCAAACTGTCACTCTCTCACACTGTCACACTCACACTGTCACTCTCTCACACTGTTACTCACTCACTGTCACTCTCTCACACTGTCACTCTCACACACAGCCACTCTCACACTGTCACTCTCTCACACTGTCATTCCCACACTGTCACTCTCTCACCCTCTCACTCTCTCACAGTCACGCTCTCACACTGCCACTCTCTCACACTGTCACACGTTCACACTGTCACTATCTCATACCGTCAGTCTCACAATGTCACTCCCTCACACTGTCACTCTTCCACACTGTCACTCTCTCACACTGTCACTTTCTCATTGTCACTCATACTGTCATGCTCTCACACTGTCACTCTCTCACACTTTCACTCCCACGGACACACTCTCACACTGACACTCTCAGCCTGTCACTCTCACACTGTCACTCTCTCACACTGTTACTCACTTACTGTCACACTCTCACACGGTCACTCTCACGCACAGTCATTCCCATGCTGTCACTCTCACACAGTCACTCTCATACAGTCACTCTCACACATAGTCACACTCACACTCTCACTCTCACACTGGCACTCTCTCACACGGTCACTCTCATACACTGTCTCTCTCTCGCACTGTCACTCTCGCACGCTGTCACTCTCTCACACTGTCACTCTCATACACTGTCATCTCTCTCACTGTCAGTCTCACATTGTCACTCTCTCACGCTGTCACTCTCTCACACTGTCACTCTCTCACACTGTCACTCCCGCACTGTCACTGTCACACTGTTACTCTCTCACACTGTTACTCAGTCACTGTCACTCTCTCACTGTCACTCTCTCACACTCTCATTCCCACACAGTCACTCTCACACTGTCACTCTCTCACACTATCATTCCCACACTGTCACTCTCTCACACTGTCACTCACTCACTGTCACTCTCACACACAGTCACTCCTCCACTGTCACTCTCTCACACTGTCACTCTCTCACACCTTCACTCCCACACAGTCACTCTCACACGCTGTCACGCTCTCAAACTGTCACTCTCTCACACTGTCACACTCGCACTGTCACTCTCTCACACTGTTACTCACTCACTGTCACTCTCTCACACTGTCACTCTCACACACAGCCACTCTCACACTGTCACTCTCTCACACTGTCATTCCCACACTGTCACTCTCTCACCCTCTCACTCTCTCACAGTCACGCTCTCACACTGCCACTCTCTCACACTGTCACACGCTCACACTGTCACTATCTCATACCGTCAGTCTCACAATGTCACTCCCTCACACTGTCACTCTCCCACACTGTCACTCTCTCACACTGTCACTCTCTCACTGTCACTCACACTGTCACGCTCTCACACTGTCACTCTCTCACACTTTCACTCCCACAGACACTCTCACACACTGTCACTCTCAGCCTGTCACTCTCACACTGTCACTCTCTCACACTATTACTCACTTACTGTCACTCTCTCACACGGTCACTCTCACGCACAGTCATTCCCATGCTGTCACTCTCACACAGTCACTCTCACACAGTCACTCTCACACATAGTCACTCTCACACTCTCATTCTCACACTGTCACTCTATCACACTTTCACTCTCACACTGGCACTCTCTCACACGGTCACTCTCATACACTGTCACTCTCTCTCACTGTCTCTCTCGCAGGCTGTCACTCTCTCACACTGTCACTCTCACACTGTCACTCACACTGTCACGGTCTCACACTGTCACTCTCTCACACTTTCACTCCCACAGACACTCTCACACACTGTCACTCTCAGCCTGTCACTCTCACACTGTCACTCTCTCACACTGTTACTCACTTACTGTCACACTCTCACACGGTCACTCTCACGCACAGTCATTCCCATGCTGTCACTCTCACACAGTCACTCTCACACAGTCATTCTCACACATAGTCACTCTCACACTCTCATTCTCACCCTGTCACTTTCACACTGTCACTCTCTCACACTGTTACTCACTTACTGTCACTCTCTCACACCGTCACTCTCACACACAGTCATTCCCATGCTGTCACTGTCTCACACTGTCACTCTCACACAGTCACTCTCACACATAGTCACTCTCACACTCTCATTCTCACACTGTCACTCAATCACACTGTCACTCTCTCATACTGTCACTCTATCACACTGTCACTCTCACACTGGCACTCTCTCACACTGTACACTCTCATACACTGTCACTCTCTCTCACTGTAACTCTCGCACGCTGTCACTCTCTCACAATGTCACTCTCATACACAGTCACTCTCTCTCACTGTCAGTCTCACATTCTCACTCTCTCACACTGTCACTCTCTTACACTGTCACTCTCTCACACTGTCACTCCCGTACTGTCACTCTCACACTGTTACTCTCTCACACTGTTACTCAGTCACTGTCACTCTCTCTCTCACTGTCACTCTCTCACACTCGCATTCCCACAAGTCACTCTCACACTGTCACTCTCTCACACTATCAGTCCCACACTGTCACTCTCTCACTCTGTCACTCACTCACAGTCACTCTCACACACAGTCACTCCTCCACTGTCACTCTCTCACGCCGTCACTCTCAAACACTGTCACTCTCTCTCACTGCCACTCTCATACACTGTCAATCTCTCTCACTGTCAGTCTCACATTGTCACTTTCTCACGCTGCCAGTCTCTCACACTGTCACTCTCTCACACTGTCACTCCCGCACTGTCACTCTCACACTGTTACTCTCTCACACTTTTACTCAGTCACTGTCACTCTCTCTCACTGTCACTCTCTCACACTCTCATCGCACACAGTCACTCTCACACTGTCACTCTCTCACACTGTCACTCTCTCACACTCTCACTCTCTCACACTTTCACTTCCACACAGTCACTCTCACACACTGTCACGCTCTCAAACTGTCACTCTCTCACACTGTCACACTCACACTGTCACTCTCTCACACTGTTACTCACTCACTGTCACTTTCTCACACTGTCACTCTCACGCACAGCCACTCTCACACTGTCACTCTCTCACACTGTCATTCCCACACTGTCACTCTCTCACCCTCTCACTCTCTCACAGTCACGCTCTCACACTGCCACTCTCTCACACTGTCACACGCTCACACTGTCACTATCTCATACCGTCAGTCTCACAATGTCACTCCCTCACACTGTCGCTCTCCCGCACTGTCACTCTCTCACACTCTCATTCCCACACAGTCACTCTCACACTGTCACTCACTCACACTATCATTCCCACACTGTCACTCTCTCACACTGTCACTCACTCACAGTCACTCTCACACACAGTCACTCCTCCGCTGTCACTCTCTCAAACTGTCACTCTTTCACACTGTCACTCTCTCACACGTTCACTCCCACACAGTCACTCTCACACACTGTCACGCTCTCACACTGTCACTCTCTCAAACTGTTACTCACTGTCCCTCTCTCACACTGTCACTCTCACACACAGTCACTCTCACAATGTCACTCTCTCACAATATCATTCCCACACTGTCACTCTCTCACCCTCTCACTCTCTCACAGTCACTCTCACACAGTCACTCTCACACAGTCACTCTCACACTCTCATTCTCACACTGTCACTCTCTCATACTGTCACTCTATCACACTGTCACTCTCACACTGGCACTCTCTCACACTGTCACTCCCGCACTGTCACTATCACACTGTTACTCTCTCACACTGTTACTCAGTCACTGTCACTCTCTCTCACTGTCACTCTCTCACACTGTCACTCCCGCACTGTCACTCTCACACTGTTACTCTCTCACACTGTTACTCAGTCACTGTCACTCTCTCTCACTGTCACTCTCACACTCTCATTCGCACACAGTCACTCTCACACTGTCACTCTCTCACACTCTCACTCTCTCACACTCTCACTCTCTCACACTTTTACTTCCACACAGTCACTCTCACACACTGTCACGCTCTCAAACTGTCACTCTCTCACACTGTCACACTCACACTGTCACTCTCTCACACTGTTACTCACACACTGTCACTTTCTCACACTGTCACTCTCACACACAGCCACTCTCACACTGTCACTCTCTCACACTGTCATTCCCACACTGTCACTCTCTCACCCTCTCACTCTCTCACAGTCACGCTCTCACACTGCCACTCTCTCACACTGTCACACGCTCACACTGTCACTATCTCATACCGTCAGTCTCACAATGTCACTCCCTCACACTGTCACTCTCCCGCACTGTCAATCTCTCACACTGTTACTCTCTCACACTGTTACTCAGTCACTGTCACTCTCACACAGTCACTCTCACACATAGTCACTCTCACACTCTCATTCTCACACTGTCACTCAATCACACTGTCACTCTCTCATACTGTCACTCTATCACACTGTCACTCTCACACTGGCACTCTCTCACACTGTACACTCTCATACACTGTCACTCTCTCTCACTGTAACTCTCGCACGCTGTCACTCTCTCACAATGTCACTCTCATACACAGTCACTCTCTCTCACTGTCAGTCTCACATTCTCACTCTCTCACGCTGTCACTCTCTTACACTGTCACTCTCTCACACTGTCACTCCCGTACTGTCACTCTCACACTGTTACTCTCTCACACTGTTACTCAGTCACTGTCACTCTCTCTCTCACTGTCACTCTCTCACACTCGCATTCCCACAAGTCACTCTCACACTGTCACTCTCTCACACTATCAGTCCCACACTGTCACTCTCTCACTCTGTCACTCACTCACAGTCACTCTCACACACAGTCACTCCTCCACTGTCACTCTCTCACGCCGTCACTCTCAAACACTGTCACTCTCTCTCACTGCCACTCTCATACACTGTCAATCTCTCTCACTGTCAGTCTCACATTGTCACTTTCTCACGCTGCCAGTCTCTCACACTGTCACTCTCTCACACTGTCACTCCCGCACTGTCACTCTCACACTGTTACTCTCTCACACTTTTACTCAGTCACTGTCACTCTCTCTCACTGTCACTCTCTCACACTCTCATCGCACACAGTCACTCTCACACTGTCACTCTCTCACACTGTCACTCTCTCACACTCTCACTCTCTCACACTTTCACTTCCACACAGTCACTCTCACACACTGTCACGCTCTCAAACTGTCACTCTCTCACACTGTCACACTCACACTGTCACTCTCTCACACTGTTACTCACTCACTGTCGCTTTCTCACACTGTCACTCTCACGCACAGCCACTCTCACACTGTCACTCTCTCACACTGTCATTCCCACACTGTCACTCTCTCACCCTCTCACTCTCTCACAGTCACGCTCTCACACTGCCACTCTCTCACACTGTCACACGCTCACACTGTCACTATCTCATACCGTCAGTCTCACAATGTCACTCCCTCACACTGTCGCTCTCCCGCACTGTCACTCTCTCACACTCTCATTCCCACACAGTCACTCTCACACTGTCACTCACTCACACTATCATTCCCACACTGTCACTCTCTCACACTGTCACTCACTCACAGTCACTCTCACACACAGTCACTCCTCCGCTGTCACTCTCTCAAACTGTCACTCTTTCACACTGTCACTCTCTCACACGTTCACTCCCACACAGTCACTCTCACACACTGTCACGCTCTCACACTGTCACTCTCTCAAACTGTTACTCACTGTCCCTCTCTCACACTGTCACTCTCACACACAGTCACTCTCACAATGTCACTCTCTCACAATATCATTCCCACACTGTCACTCTCTCACCCTCTCACTCTCTCACAGTCACTCTCACACAGTCACTCTCACACAGTCACTCTCACACTCTCATTCTCACACTGTCACTCTCTCATACTGTCACTCTATCACACTGTCACTCTCACACTGGCACTCTCTCACACTGTCACTCCCGCACTGTCACTATCACACTGTTACTCTCTCACACTGTTACTCAGTCACTGTCACTCTCTCTCACTGTCACTCTCTCACACTGTCACTCCCGCACTGTCACTCTCACACTGTTACTCTCTCACACTGTTACTCAGTCACTGTCACTCTCTCTCACTGTCACTCTCACACTCTCATTCGCACACAGTCACTCTCACACTCTCACTCTCTCACACTCTCACTCTCTCACACTCTCACTCTCTCACACTTTCACTTCCACACAGTCACTCTCACACACTGTCACGCTCTCAAACTGTCACTCTCTCACACTGTCACACTCACACTGTCACTCTCTCACACTGTTACTCACACACTGTCACTTTCTCACACTGTCACTCTCACACACAGCCACTCTCACACTGTCACTCTCTCACACTGTCATTCCCACACTGTCACTCTCTCACCCTCTCACTCTCTCACAGTCACGCTCTCACACTGCCACTCTCTCACACTGTCACACGCTCACACTGTCACTATCTCATACCGTCAGTCTCACAATGTCACTCCCTCACACTGTCACTCTCCCGCACTGTCAATCTCTCACACTGTTACTCTCTCACACTGTTACTCAGTCACTGTCACTCTCTCACTGTCACTCTCTCACACTCTCATTCCCACACAGTCACTCTCACACTGTCACTCTCTCACAGTATCATTCCCACACTGTCACTCTCTCACACTGTCACTCACTCACAGTCACTCTCACACACAGTCACTCCTCCGCTGTCACTCTCTCACACTGTCACTCTTTCACACTGTCACTCTCTCACACTTTCACTCCCACAGTCACTCTCACACACTGTCACGCTCTCAAACTGTCACTCTCTCACACTGTCACACTCACACTGTCACTCTCTCACACTGTTACTCACTGTCCCTCTCTCACACTGTCACTCTCACACACAGTCACTCTCACAATGTCACTCTCTCACAATATTTTTTCCACACTGTCACTCTCTCACCCTCTCACTCTCTCACAGTCACTCTCACACAGTCACTCTCACACAGTCACTCTCACACTCTCATTCTCACACTGTCACTCTCTCATACTGTCACTCTATCACACTGTCACTCTCACACTGGCACTCTCTCACACTGTCACTCTCATACACTGTCACTCTCTCTCACTGTCACTCTCGCACGCTGTCACTCTCTCACGCTGTCACTCTCATACACTGTCACTCTCTCTCTCCCTGTCAGTCTCACATTGTCACTCTCTCACGCTGTCACTCTCTCACACTGTCACGCTCTCACACTGTCACTCCCGTACTGTCACTCTCACACTGTTACTCTCTCACAATGTTACTCAGTCACTGTCACTCTCTCTCACTGTCACTCTCTCACACTCTCATTCGCACACAGTCACTCTCACACTGTCACTCTCTCACACTATCATTCCCACACTGTCACTCTCTCACACTGTCACTCACTCACTGTCACTCTCACACACAGTCACTCCTCCACTGTCACTCTCTCACACTGTCACTCTCTCACACGCTCACTCTCTCACACTTTCACTTCCACACAGTCACTCTCACACACTGTCACGCTCTCAAACTGTCACTCTCTCACACTGTCACACTCACACTGTCACTCTCTCACACTGTTACTCACTCACTGTCACTCTCTCACACTGTCACTCTCACACACAGCCACTCTCACACTGTCACTCTCTCACACTGTCATTCCCACACTGTCACTCTCTCACCCTCTCACTCTCTCACAGTCACTCTCACACAGTCACTCTCACACAGTCACTCTCACACTCTCATTCTCACACTGTCACTCTCTCATACTGTCACTCTATCACACTGTCACTCTCACACTGGCACTCTCTCACACTGTCACTCTCATACACTGTCACTCTCTCTCACTGTCACTCTCGCACGCTGTCACTCTCTCACGCTGTCACTCTCATACACTGTCACTCTCTCTCCCTGTCAGTCTCACATTGTCACTCTCTCACGCTGTCACTCTCTCACACTGTCACGCTCTCACACTGTCACTCCCGTACTGTCACTCTCACACTGTTACTCTCTCACACTGTTACTCAGTCACTGTCACTCTCTCTCACTCTCACTCTCTCACACTCTCATTCGCACACAGTCACTCTCACACTGTCACTCTCTCACACTATCATTCCCACACTGTCACTCTCTCACACTGTCACTCACTCACTGTCACTCTCACACACAGTCACTCCTCCACTGTCACTCTCTCACACTGTCACTCTCTCACACTCTCACTCTCTCACACTTTCACTTCCACACAGTCACTCTCACACACTGTCACGCTCTCAAACTGTCACTCTCTCACACTGTCACACTCACACTGTCACTCTCTCACACTGTTACTCACTCACTGTCACTCTCTCACACTGTCACTCTCACACACAGCCACTCTCACACTGTCACTCTCTCACACTGTCATTCCCACACTGTCACTCTCTCACCCTCTCACTCTCTCACAGTCACGCTCTCACACTGCCACTCTCTCACACTGTCACACGCTCACACTGTCACTATCTCATACCGTCAGTCTCACAAAGTCACTCCCTCACACTGTCACTCTCCCACACTGTCACTCTCTCACTGTCACTCACACTGTCACGCTGTCACACTGTCACTCTCTCACACTTTCACTCCCACAGACACTCTCACACACGGTCACTCCCAGCCTGTCACTCTCACACAGTCACTCTCACACAGTTACTCTCACACATAGTCACTCTCACACTCTCATTCTCACACTGTCACTCTATCACACTCTCACTCTCACACTCGCACTCTCTCACACTTTCACTCCCACAGACACTCTCACACACTGTCACTCTCAGCCTGTCACTCTCACACTGTCACTCTCTCACACTGTTACTCACTTACTGTCACACTCTCACACGGTCACTCTCACGCACAGTCATTCCCATGCTGTCACTCTCACACAGTCACTCTCTCACAGTCACTCTCACACAGTCACTCTCTTTCACAGTCACTCTCACACTGTCATTCTCACACTGTCATTCTCTCACGCTGTCAATCTCTCACACTGTCACTCTCAGACCGTCACTCTCATGCTGTCACTCTCTTACACTGTCACTCTCTCACACTGTCATTCCCGTACTGTCACTCTCGCACTGTTACTCTCTCACACTGTTACTCAGTCACTGTCACTCTCTCTCACTGTCACTCTCTCACACTCGCATTCCCACAAGTCACTCTCACACTGTCACTCTCTCACACTATCAGTCCCACACTGTCACTCTCTCACTCTGTCACTCACTCACAGTCACTCTCACACACAGTCACTCCTCCGCTGTCACTCTCTCACACAGTCACTCTTTCACACTGTCACTCTCTCACACTTTCACTCCCACACAGTCACTCTCACACACTGTCACGCTCTCAAACTGTCACTCTCTCACACTGTCACACTCACACTGTCACTCTCTCACACTGTTACTCACTCTCACTCTCTCACACTGTCACTCTCACACACAGTCACTCTCACAATGTCACTCTCTCACACTCTCATTCGCACACTGTCACTCTCTCACCCTCTCACTCTCTCACAGTCACTCTCACACAGTCACTCTCACACAGTCACTCTCACACTCTCATTCTCACACTGTCACTCTCTCATACTGTCACTCTATCACACTGTCACTCTCACACTGTCACTCTCTCACACTGTCACTCTCATACACTGTCACTCTCTCTCACTGTCACTCTCGCACGCTGTCACTCGCTCACGCTGTCACTCTCATACACTGTCACTCTCTCTCCTGTCAGTCTCACATTGTCACTCTCTCATCCTGTCACTCTCTCACACTGTCACTCTCTCACACTGTCACTCCCGCACTGTCACTCTCACACTGTTACTCTCTCACACTGTTACTCAGTCACTGTCACTCTCTCTCACTGTCACTCTCTCACACTCTCATTCGCACACAGTCACTCTCACACTGTCACTCTCTCACACTGTCACTCTCTCACACTCTCACTCTCTCACACTTTCACTTCCACACAGTCACTCTCACACACTGTCACGCTCTCAAACTGTCACTCTCTCACACTGTCACACTCACACTGTCACTCTCTCACACTGTTACTCACTCACTGTCACTTTCTCACACTGTCACTCTCACACACAGCCACTCTCACACTGTCACTCTCTCACACTGTCATTCCCACACTGTCACTCTCTCACCCTCTCACTCTCTCACAGTCACGCTCTCACACTGCCACTCTCTCACACTGTCACACGCTCACACTGTCACTATCTCATACCGTCAGTCTCACAATGTCACTCCCTCACACTGTCACTCTCCCGCACTGTCACTCTCTCACACTGTTACTCTCTCACACTGTTACTCAGTCACTGTCACTCTCTCACTGTCACTCTCTCACACTCTCATTCCCACACAGTCACTCTCACACTGTCACTCTCTCACAGTATCATTCCCACACTGTCACTCTCTCACACTGTCACTCACTCACAGTCACTCTCACACACAGTCACTCCTCCGCTGTCACTCTCTCACACTGTCACTCTTTCACACTGTCACTCTCTCACACTTTCACTCCCACAGTCACTCTCACACACTGTCACGCTCTCAAACTGTCACTCTCTCACACTGTCACACTCACACTGTCACTCTCTCACACTGTTACTCACTGTCCCTCTCTCACACTGTCACTCTCACACACAGTCACTCTCACAATGTCACTCTCTCACAATATCATTCCCACACTGTCACTCTCTCACCCTCTCACTCTCTCACAGTCACTCTCACACAGTCACACTCACACAGTCACTCTCACACTCTCATTCTCACACTGTCACTCTCTCATACTGTCACTCTATCACACTGTCACTCTCACACTGGCACTCTCTCACACTGTCACTCTCATACACTGTCACTCTCTCTCACTGTCACTCTCGCACGCTGTCACTCTCTCACGCTGTCACTCTCATACACTGTCACTCTCTCTCCCTGTCAGTCTCACATTGTCACTCTCTCACGCTGTCACTCTCTCACACTGTCACGCTCTCACACTGTCACTCCCGTACTGTCACTCTCACACTGTTACTCTCTCACACTGTTACTCAGTCACTGTCACTCTCTCTCACTCTCACTCTCTCACACTCTCATTCGCACACAGTCACTCTCACACTGTCACTCTCTCACACTATCATTCCCACACTGTCACTCTCTCACACTGTCACTCACTCACTGTCACTCTCACACACAGTCACTCCTCCACTGTCACTCTCTCACACTGTCACTCTGTCACATTCTCACTCTCTCACACTTTCACTTCCACACAGTCACTCTCACACACTGTCACGCTCTCAAACTGTCACTCTCTCACACTGTCACACTCACACTGTCACTCTCTCACACTGTTACTCACTCACTGTCACTCTCTCACACTGTCACTCTCACACACAGCCACTCTCACACTGTCACTCTCTCACACTGTCATTCCCACACTGTCACTCTCTCACCCTCTCACTCTCTCACAGTCACGCTCTCACACTGCCACTCTCTCACACTGTCACACGCTCACACTGTCACTATCTCATACCGTCAGTCTCACATAGTCACTCCCTCACACTGTCACTCTCCCACACTGTCACTCTCTCACTGTCACTCACACTGTCACGCTCTCACACTGTCACTCTCTCACACTTTCACTCCCACAGACCCTCTCACACACGGTCACTCTCAGCCTGTCACTCTCACACAGTCACTCTCACACAGTAACTCTCACACATAGTCACTCTCACACTCTCATTCTCACACTGTCACTCTATCACACTCTCACTCTCACACTGGCACTCTCTCACACTTTCACTCCCACAGACACTCTCACTCACTGTCACTCTCAGCCTGTCACTCTCACACTGTCACTGTCTCACACTGTTACTCACTTACTGTCACACTCTCACACGGTCACTCTCACGCACAGTCATTCCCATGCTGTCACTCTCACACAGTCACTCTCTCACAGTCACTCTCACACAGTCACTCTCTTTCACAGTCACTCTCACACTGTCATTCTCACACTGTCATTCTCTCACGCTGTCAATCTCTCACACTGTCACTCTCAGACCGTCACTCTCATGCTGTCACTCTCTTACACTGTCACTCTCTCACACTGTCATTCCCGTACTGTCACTCTCGCACTGTTACTCTCTCACACTGTTACTCAGTCACTGTCACTCTCTCTCACTGTCACTCTCTCACACTCGCATTCCCACAAGTCACTCTCACACTGTCACTCTCTCACACTGTCAGTCCCACACTGTCACTCTCTCACTCTGTCACTCACTCACAGTCACTCTCACACACAGTCACTCCTCCGCTGTCACTCTCTCACACAGTCACTCTTTCACACTGTCACTCTCTCACACTTTCACTCCCACACAGTCACTCTCACACACTGTCACCCTCTCAAACTGTCACTCTCTCACACTGTCACACTCACACTGTCACTCTCTCGCACTGTTACTCACTCTCACTCTCTCACACTGTCACTCTCACACACAGTCACTCTCACAATGTCACTCTCTCACAATATCATTCCCACACTGTCACTCTCTCACCCTCTCACTCTCTCACAGTCACTCTCACACAGTCACTCTCACACAGTCACTCTCACACTCTCATTCTCACACTGTCACTCTCTCATACTGTCACTCTATCACACTGTCACTCTCACACTGGCACTCTCTCACACTGTCACTCTCATACACTGTCACTCTCTCTCACTGTCACTCTCGCACGCTGTCACTCGCTCACGCTGTCACTCTCATACACTGTCACTCTCTCTCCCTGTCAGTCTCACATTGTCACTCTCTCATCCTGTCACTCTCTCACACTGTCACTCTCTCACACTGTCACTCCCGCACTGTCACTCTCTCACACTGTTACTCACTCACTGTCACTTTCTCACACTGTCACTCTCACACACAGCCACTCTCACACTGTCACTCTCTCACACTGTCATTCCCACACTGTCACTCTCTCACCCTCTCACTCTCTCACAGTCACGCTCTCACACTGCCACTCTCTCACACTGTCACACGCTCACACTGTCACTATCTCATACCGTCAGTCTCACAATGTCACTCCCTCACACTGTCACTCTCCCGCACTGTCACTCTCTCACACTGTTACTCTCTCACACTGTTACTCAGTCACTGTCACTCTCTCACTGTCACTCTCTCACACTCTCATTCCCACACAGTCACTCTCACACTGTCACTCTCTCACACTATCATTCCCACACTGTCACTCTCTCACACTGTCACTCACTCACAGTCACTCTCACACACAGTCACTCCTCCGCTGTCACTCTCTCACACTGTCACTCTTTCACACTGTCACTCTCTCACACTTTCACTCCCACACAGTCACTCTCACACACTGTCACGCTCTCAAACTGTCACTCTCTGTCACTGTCACACTCACACTGTCACTCTCTCACACTGTTACTCACTGTCCCTCTCTCACACTGTCACTCTCACACACAGTCACTCTCACAATGTCACTCTCTCACAATATCATTCCCACACTGTCACTCTCTCACCCTCTCACTCTCTCACAGTCACTCTCACACAGTCACTCTCACACAGTCACTCTCACACTCTCATTCTCACACTGTCACTCTCTCATACTGTCACTCTATCACACTGTCACTCTCACACTGGCACTCTCTCACACTGTCACTCTCATACACTGTCACTCTCTCTCACTGTCACTCTCGCACGCTGTCACTCTCGCACGCTGTCACTCTCATACACTGTCACTCTCTCTCCCTGTCAGTCTCACATTGTCACTCTCTCACGCTGTCACTCTCTCACACTGTCACTCTCTCACACTGTCACTCCCGCACTGTCACTCTCACACTGTTACTCTCTCACACTGTTACTCAGTCACTGTCACTCTCTCTCACTGTCACTCTCTCACACTCTCATTCCCACACAGTCACTCTCACACTGTCACTCTCTCACACTATCATTCCCACACTGTCACTCTCTCACACTGTCACTCACTCACTGTCACTCTCACACACAGTCACTCCTCCACTGTCACTCTCTCACACTGTCACTCTGTCACACTCTCACTCTCTCACACTTTCACTTCCACACAGTCACTCTCACACACTGTCACGCTCTCAAACTGTCACTCTCTCACACTGTCACACTCACACTGTCACTCTCTCACACTGTTACTCACTCACTGTCACTCTCTCACACTGTCACACGCTCACACTGTCACTATCTCATACCGTCAGTCTCACAATGTCACTCCCTCACACTGTCACTCTCCCGCACTGTCACTCTCTCACACTGTTACTCTCTCACACTGTTACTCAGTCACTGTCACTCTCTCACTGTCACTCTCTCACACTCTCATTCCCACACAGTCACTCTCACACTGTCACTCTCTCACACTATCATTCCCACACTGTCACTCTCTCACACTGTCACTCACTCACAGTCACTCTCACACACAGTCACTCCTCCGCTGTCACTCTCTCACACTGTCACTCTTTCACACTGTCACTCTCTCACACTTTCACTCCCACACAGTCACTCTCACACACTGTCACGCTCTCAAACTGTCACTCTCTCACACTGTCACACTCACACTGTCACTCTCTCACACTGTTACTCACTGTCCCTCTCTCACACTGTCACTCTCACACACAGTCACTCTCACAATGTCACTCTCTCACAATATCATTCCCACACTGTCACTCTCTCACCCTCTCACTCTCTCACAGTCACTCTCACACAGTCACTCTCACACAGTCACTCTCACACTCTCATTCTCACACTGTCACTCTCTCATACTGTCACTCTATCACACTGTCACTCTCACACTGGCACTCTCTCACACTGTCACTCTCATACACTGTCACTCTCTCTCACTGTCACTCTCGCACGCTGTCACTCTCGCACGCTGTCACTCTCATACACTGTCACTCTCTCTCCCTGTCAGTCTCACATTGTCACTCTCTCACGCTGTCACTCTCTCACACTGTCACTCTCTCACACTGTCACTCCCGCACTGTCACTCTCACACTGTTACTCTCTCACACTGTTACTCAGTCACTGTCACTCTCTCTCACTGTCACTCTCTCACACTCTCATTCGCACACAGTCACTCTCACACTGTCACTCTCTCACACTATCATTCCCACACTGTCACTCTCTCACACTGTCACTCACTCACTGTCACTCTCACACACAGTCACTCCTCCACTGTCACTCTCTCACACTGTCACTCTCTCACACTCTCAATCTCTCACACTTTCACTTCCACACAGTCACTCTCACACACTGTCACGCTCTCAAACTGTCACTCTCTCACACTGTCACACTCACACTGTCACTCTCTCACACTGTTACTCACTCACTGTCACTCTCTCACACTGTCACTCTCACACACAGCCACTCTCACACTGTCACTCTCTCACACTGTCATTCCCACACTGTCACTCTCTCACCCTCTCACTCTCTCACAGTCACGCTCTCACACTGCCACTCTCTCACACTGTCACACGCTCACACTGTCACTATCTCATACCGTCAGTCTCACAAAGTCACTCCTTCACACTGTCACTCTCCCACACTGTCACTCTCTCACACTGTCACTCTCTCACTGTCACTCACACTGTCACGCTCTCACACTGTCACTCTCTCACACTTTCACTCCCACAGACACTCTCACACACGGTCACTCTCAGCCTGTCACTCTCACACTGTCACTCTCTCACACTGTTACTCACTTACTGTCACACTCTCACACGGTCACTCTCACGCACAGTCATTCCCATGCTGTCACTCTCACACAGTCACTCTCACACAGTAACTCTCACACATAGTCACTCTCACACTCTCATTCTCACACTGTCACTCTATCACACTCTCACTCTCACACTGGCACTCTCTCACACTTTCACTCCCACAGACACTCTCACACACTGTCACTCTCAGCCTGTCACTCTCACACTGTCACTCTCTCACACTGTTACTCACTTACTGTCACACTCTCACACGGTCACTCTCACGCACAGTCATTCCCATGCTGTCACTCTCACACAGTCACTCTCTCACATTCACTCTCACACAGTCACTCTCTTTCACAGTCACTCTCACACTGTCATTCTCACACTGTCATTCTCTCACGCTGTCAATCTGTCAAACTGTCACTCTCAGACCGTCACTCTCACGCTGTCACTCTCTTACACTGTCACTCTCTCACACTGTCACTCCCGTACTGTCACTCTCGCACTGTTACTCTCTCACACTGTTACTCAGTCACTGTCACTCTCTCTCACTGTCACTCTCTCACACTCGCATTCCCACAAGTCACTCTCACACTGTCACTCTCTCACACTATCAGTCCCACACTGTCACTCTCTCACTCTGTCACTCACTCACAGTCACTCTCACACACAGTCACTCCTCCACTGTCACTCTCTCACGCCGTCACTCTCAAACACTGTCACTCTCTCTCACTGTCACTCTCATACACTGTCAATCTCTCTCACTGTCAGTCTCACATTGTCACTTTCTCACGCTGTCACTCTCTCACACTGTCACTCTCTCACACTGTCACTCCCGCACTGTCACTCTCACACTGTTACTCTCTCACACTGTTACTCAGTCACTGTCACTCTCTCTCACTGTCACTCTCTCACACTCTCATTCGCACACAGTCACCCTCACACTGTCACTCTCTCACACTATCATTCCCACACTGTCCCTCTCTCACACTGTCACTCACTCACTGTCACTCACACACACAGTCACTCCTCCACTGTCACTCTCTCACACTGTCACTCTCTCACACTGTCACTCTCACACACAGCCACTCTCACACTGTCACTCTCTCACACTGTCATTCCCACACTGTCACACGCTCACACTGTCACTATCTCATACCGTCAGTCTCACAATGTCACTCCCTCACACTGTCACACGCTCACACTGTCACTATCTCATACCGTCAGTCTCACAATGTCACTCCCTCACACTGTCACTCTCCCGCACTGTCACTCTCTCACACTGTTACTCTCTCACACTGTTACTCAGTCACTGTCACTCTCTCACTGTCACTCTCTCACACTCTCATTCCCACACAGTCACTCTCACACTGTCACTCTCTCACACTATCATTCCCACACTGTCACTCTCTCACACTGTCACTCACTCACAGTCACTCTCACACACAGTCACTCCTCCGCTGTCACTCTCTCACACTGTCACTCTTTCACACTGTCACTCTCTCACACTTTCACTCCCACACAGTCACTCTCACACACTGTCACGCTCTCAAACTGTCACTCTCTCACACTGTCACACTCACACTGTCACTCTCTCACACTGTTACTCACTGTCACTCTCTCACACTGTCACTCTCACACACAGTCACTCTCACAATGTCACTCTCTCACAATATCATTCCCACACTGTCACTCTCTCACCCTCTCACTCTCTCACCCTCTCACTCTCTCACAGTCACTCTCACACAGTCACTCTCACACAGTCACTCTCACACTCTCATTCTCACACTGTCACTCTCTCATACTGTCACTCTATCACACTGTCACTCTCACACTGGCACTCTCTCACACTGTCACTCTCATACACTGTCACACTCTCTCACTGTCACTCTCGCACGCTGTCACTCTCTCACGCTGTCACTCTCATACACTGTCACTCTCTCTCCCGGTCAGTCTCACATTGTCACTCTCTCACGCTGTCACTCTCTCACACTGTCACTCTCTCACACTGTCACTCCCGCACTGTCACTCTCACACTGTTACTCTCTCACACTGTTACTCAGTCACTGTCACTCTCTCTCACTGTCACTCTCTCACACTCTCATTCACACACAGTCACTCTCACACTGTCACTCTCTCACACTATCATTCCCACACAGTCACTCTCTCACACTGTCACTCACTCACTGTCACTCTCACACACAGTCACTCCTCCACTGTCACTCTCTCACACTGTCACTCTCTCACACTCTCACTCTCTCACACTTTCACTTCCACACAGTCACTCTCACACACTGTCACGCTCTCAAACTGTCACTCTCTCACACTGTCACACTCACACTGTCACTCTCTCACACTGTTACTCACTCACTGTCACTCTCTCACACTGTTACTCTCACACACAGCCACTCTCACACTGTCACTCTCTCACACTGTCATTCTCACACTGTCACTCTCTCACCCTCTCACTCTCTCACAGTCACGCTCTCACACTGCCACTCTCTCACACTGTCACACGTTCACACTGTCACTATCTCATACCGTCAGTCTCACAATGTCACTCCCTCACACTGTCACTCTTCCACACTGTCACTCTCTCACACTGTCACTCTCTCACTGTCACTCACACTGTCATGCTTTCACACTGTCATTCTCTCACACTTTCACTCCCACGGACACACTCACACACTGACACTCTCAGCCTGTCACTCTCACACTGTCACTCTCTCACACTGTTACTCACTTACTGTCACACTCTCACACGGTCACTCTCACGCACAGTCATTCCCATGCTGTCACTCTCACACAGTCACTCTCACACAGTCACTCTCACACATAGTCACACTCACACTCTCACTCTCACACTGGCACTCTCTCACACGGTCACTCTCATACACTGTCTCTCTCTCTCACTGTCACTCTCGCACGCTGTCACTCTCTCACACTGTCACTCTCATACACTGTCATCTCTCTCACTGTCAGTCTCACATTGTCACTCTCTCACGCTGTCACTCTCTCACACTGTCACTCTCTCACACTGTCACTCCCGCACTGTCACTCTCACACTGTTACTCTCTCACACTGTTACTCAGTCACTGTCACTCTCTCTCACTGTCACTCTCTCACACTCTCATTCACACACAGTCACTCTCACACTGTCACTCTCTCACACTATCATTCCCACACAGTCACTCTCTCACACTGTCACTCACTCACTGTCACTCTCACACACAGTCACTCCTCCACTGTCACTCTCTCACACTGTCACTCTCTCACACTCTCACTCTCTCACACTTTCACTTCCACACAGTCACTCTCACACACTGTCACGCTCTCAAACTGTCACTCTCTCACACTGTCACACTCACACTGTCACTCTCTCACACTGTTACTCACTCACTGTCACTCTCTCACACTGTTACTCTCACACACAGCCACTCTCACACTGTCACTCTCTCACACTGTCATTCTCACACTGTCACTCTCTCACCCTCTCACTCTCTCACAGTCACGCTCTCACACTGCCACTCTCTCACACTGTCACACGTTCACACTGTCACTATCTCATACCGTCAGTCTCACAATGTCACTCCCTCACACTGTCACTCTTCCACACTGTCACTCTCTCACACTGTCACTCTCTCACTGTCACTCACACTGTCATGCTTTCACACTGTCATTCTCTCACACTTTCACTCCCACGGACACACTCACACACTGACACTCTCAGCCTGTCACTCTCACACTGTCACTCTCTCACACTGTTACTCACTTACTGTCACACTCTCACACGGTCACTCTCACGCACAGTCATTCCCATGCTGTCACTCTCACACAGTCACTCTCACACAGTCACTCTCACACATAGTCACACTCACACTCTCACTCTCACACTGGCACTCTCTCACACGGTCACTCTCATACACTGTCTCTCTCTCTCACTGTCACTCTCGCACGCTGTCACTCTCTCACACTGTCACTCTCATACACTGTCATCTCTCTCACTGTCAGTCTCACATTGTCACTCTCTCACGCTGTCACTCTCTCACACTGTCACTCTCTCACACTGTCACTCCCGCACTGTCACTCTCACACTGTTACTCTCTCACACTGTTACTCAGTCACTGTCACTCTCTCACACTGTCACTCACTCACAGTCACTCTCACACACAGTCACTCCTCCACTGTCACTCTCTCACACTGTCACTCTCTCACACTTTCACTCCCACACAGTCACTCTCACACGCTGTCACGCTCTCAAACTGTCACTCTCTCACACTGTCACACTCGCACTGTCACTCTCTCACACTGTTACTCACTCACTGTCACTCTCTCACACTGTCACTCTCACACACAGCCACTCTCACACTGTCACTCTCTCACACTGTCATTCCCACACTGTCACTCTCTCACCCTCTCACTCTCTCACAGTCACGCTCTCACACTGCCACTCTCTCACACTGTCACACGCTCACACTGTCACTATCTCATACCGTCAGTCTCACAATGTCACTCCCTCACACTGTCACTCTCCCACACTGTCACTCTCTCACACTGTCACTCTCTCACTGTCACTCACACTGTCACGCTCTCACACTGTCACTCTCTCACACTTTCACTCCCACAGACACTCTCACACACTGTCACTCTCAGCCTGTCACTCTCACACTGTCACTCTCTCACACTGTTACTCACTTACTGTCACACACTCACACGGTCACTCTCACGCACAGTCATTCCCATGCTGTCACTCTCACACAGTCACTCTCTCACATTCACTCTCACACAGTCACTCTCTTTCACAGTCACTCTCACACTGTCATTCTCTCACACTGTCACACTCACACTGTCACTCTCTCACACTGTTACTCACTCACTGTCACTCTCTCACACTGTTACTCTCACACACTTTCACTCCCACAGACACTCTCACACACGGTCACTCTCAGCCTGTCACTCTCACACTGTCACTCTCTCACACTGTTACTCACTTACTGTCACACTCTCACACGGTCACTCTCACGCACAGTCATTCCCATGCTGTCACTCTCACACAGTCACTCTCACACAGTAACTCTCACACATAGTCACTCTCACACTCTCATTCTCACACTGTCACTCTATCACACTCTCACTCTCACACTGGCACTCTCTCACACTTTCACTCCCACAGACACTCTCACACACTGTCACTCTCAGCCTGTCACTCTCACACTGTCACTCTCTCACACTGTTACTCACTTACTGTCACACTCTCACACGGTCACTCTCACGCACAGTCATTCCCATGCTGTCACTCTCACACAGTCACTCTCTCACATTCACTCTCACACAGTCACTCTCTTTCACAGTCACTCTCACACTGTCATTCTCACACTGTCATTCTCTCACGCTGTCAATCTGTCAAACTGTCACTCTCAGACCGTCACTCTCACGCTGTCACTCTCTTACACTGTCACTCTCTCACACTGTCACTCCCGTACTGTCACTCTCGCACTGTTACTCTCTCACACTGTTACTCAGTCACTGTCACTCTCTCTCACTGTCACTCTCTCACACTCGCATTCCCACAAGTCACTCTCACACTGTCACTCTCTCACACTATCAGTCCCACACTGTCACTCTCTCACTCTGTCACTCACTCACAGTCACTCTCACACACAGTCACTCCTCCACTGTCACTCTCTCACGCCGTCACTCTCAAACACTGTCACTCTCTCTCACTGTCACTCTCATACACTGTCAATCTCTCTCACTGTCAGTCTCACATTGTCACTTTCTCACGCTGTCACTCTCTCACACTGTCACTCTCTCACACTGTCACTCCCGCACTGTCACTCTCACACTGTTACTCTCTCACACTGTTACTCAGTCACTGTCACTCTCTCTCACTGTCACTCTCTCACACTCTCATTCGCACACAGTCACCCTCACACTGTCACTCTCTCACACTATCATTCCCACACTGTCCCTCTCTCACACTGTCACTCACTCACTGTCACTCACACACACAGTCACTCCTCCACTGTCACTCTCTCACACTGTCACTCTCTCACACTGTCACTCTCACACACAGCCACTCTCACACTGTCACTCTCTCACACTGTCATTCCCACACTGTCACACGCTCACACTGTCACTATCTCATACCGTCAGTCTCACAATGTCACTCCCTCACACTGTCACACGCTCACACTGTCACTATCTCATACCGTCAGTCTCACAATGTCACTCCCTCACACTGTCACTCTCCCGCACTGTCACTCTCTCACACTGTTACTCTCTCACACTGTTACTCAGTCACTGTCACTCTCTCACTGTCACTCTCTCACACTCTCATTCCCACACAGTCACTCTCACACTGTCACTCTCTCACACTATCATTCCCACACTTTCACTCTCTCACACTGTCACTCACTCACAGTCACTCTCACACACAGTCACTCCTCCGCTGTCACTCTCTCACACTGTCACTCTTTCACACTGTCACTCTCTCACACTTTCACTCCCACACAGTCACTCTCACACACTGTCACGCTCTCAAACTGTCACTCTCTCACACTGTCACACTCACACTGTCACTCTCTCACACTGTTACTCACTGTCACTCTCTCACACTGTCACTCTCACACACAGTCACTCTCACAATGTCACTCTCTCACAATATCATTCCCACACTGTCACTCTCTCACCCTCTCACTCTCTCACCCTCTCACTCTCTCACAGTCACTCTCACACAGTCACTCTCACACAGTCACTCTCACACTCTCATTCTCACACTGTCACTCTCTCATACTGTCACTCTATCACACTGTCACTCTCACACTGGCACTCTCTCACACTGTCACTCTCATACACTGTCACACTCTCTCACTGTCACTCTCGCACGCTGTCACTCTCTCACGCTGTCACTCTCATACACTGTCACTCTCTCTCCCGGTCAGTCTCACATTGTCACTCTCTCACGCTGTCACTCTCTCACACTGTCACTCTCTCACACTGTCACTCCCGCACTGTCACTCTCACACTGTTACTCTCTCACACTGTTACTCAGTCACTGTCACTCTCTCTCACTGTCACTCTCTCACACTCTCATTCACACACAGTCACTCTCACACTGTCACTCTCTCACACTATCATTCCCACACAGTCACTCTCTCACACTGTCACTCACTCACTGTCACTCTCACACACAGTCACTCCTCCACTGTCACTCTCTCACACTGTCACTCTCTCACACTCTCACTCTCTCACACTTTCACTTCCACACAGTCACTCTCACACACTGTCACGCTCTCAAACTGTCACTCTCTCACACTGTCACACTCACACTGTCACTCTCTCACACTGTTACTCACTCACTGTCACTCTCTCACACTGTTACTCTCACACACAGCCACTCTCACACTGTCACTCTCTCACACTATCATTCCCACACTGTCCCTCTCTCACACTGTCACTCACTCACTGTCACTCACACACACAGTCACTCCTCCACTGTCACTCTCTCACACTGTCACTCTCTCACACTGTCACTCTCACACACAGCCACTCTCACACTGTCACTCTCTCACACTGTCATTCCCACACTGTCACACGCTCACACTGTCACTATCTCATACCGTCAGTCTCACAATGTCACTCCCTCACACTGTCACACGCTCACACTGTCACTATCTCATACCGTCAGTCTCACAATGTCACTCCCTCACACTGTCACTCTCCCGCACTGTCACTCTCTCACACTGTTACTCTCTCACACTGTTACTCAGTCACTGTCACTCTCTCACTGTCACTCTCTCACACTCTCATTCCCACACAGTCACTCTCACACTGTCACTCTCTCACACTATCATTCCCACACTGTCACTCTCTCACACTGTCACTCACTCACAGTCACTCTCACACACAGTCACTCCTCCGCTGTCACTCTCTCACACTGTCACTCTTTCACACTGTCACTCTCTCACACTTTCACTCCCACACAGTCACTCTCACACACTGTCACGCTCTCAAACTGTCACTCTCTCACACTGTCACACTCACACTGTCACTCTCTCACACTGTTACTCACTGTCACTCTCTCACACTGTCACTCTCACACACAGTCACTCTCACAATGTCACTCTCTCACAATATCATTCCCACACTGTCACTCTCTCACCCTCTCACTCTCTCACCCTCTCACTCTCTCACAGTCACTCTCACACAGTCACTCTCACACAGTCACTCTCACACTCTCATTCTCACACTGTCACTCTCTCATACTGTCACTCTATCACACTGTCACTCTCACACTGGCACTCTCTCACACTGTCACTCTCATACACTGTCACACTCTCTCACTGTCACTCTCGCACGCTGTCACTCTCTCACGCTGTCACTCTCATACACTGTCACTCTCTCTCCCGGTCAGTCTCACATTGTCACTCTCTCACGCTGTCACTCTCTCACACTGTCACTCTCTCACACTGTCACTCCCGCACTGTCACTCTCACACTGTTACTCTCTCACACTGTTACTCAGTCACTGTCACTCTCTCTCACTGTCACTCTCTCACACTCTCATTCACACACAGTCACTCTCACACTGTCACTCTCTCACACTATCATTCCCACACAGTCACTCTCTCACACTGTCACTCACTCACTGTCACTCTCACACACAGTCACTCCTCCACTGTCACTCTCTCACACTGTCACTCTCTCACACTCTCACTCTCTCACACTTTCACTTCCACACAGTCACTCTCACACACTGTCACGCTCTCAAACTGTCACTCTCTCACACTGTCACACTCACACTGTCACTCTCTCACACTGTTACTCACTCACTGTCACTCTCTCACACTGTTACTCTCACACACAGCCACTCTCACACTGTCACTCTCTCACACTGTCATTCTCACACTGTCACTCTCTCACCCTCTCACTCTCTCACAGTCACGCTCTCACACTGCCACTCTCTCACACTGTCACACGTTCACACTGTCACTATCTCATACCGTCAGTCTCACAATGTCACTCCCTCACACTGTCACTCTTCCACACTGTCACTCTCTCACACTGTCACTCTCTCACTGTCACTCACACTGTCATGCTTTCACACTGTCATTCTCTCACACTTTCACTCCCACGGACACACTCACACACTGACACTCTCAGCCTGTCACTCTCACACTGTCACTCTCTCACACTGTTACTCACTTACTGTCACACTCTCACACGGTCACTCTCACGCACAGTCATTCCCATGCTGTCACTCTCACACAGTCACTCTCACACAGTCACTCTCACACATAGTCACACTCACACTCTCACTCTCACACTGGCACTCTCTCACACGGTCACTCTCATACACTGTCTCTCTCTCTCACTGTCACTCTCGCACGCTGTCACTCTCGCACGCTGTCACTCTCTCACACTGTCACTCTCATACACTGTCATCTCTCTCACTGTCAGTCTCACATTGTCACTCTCTCACGCTGTCACTCTCTCACACTGTCACTCTCTCACACTGTCACTCCCGCACTGTCACTCTCACACTGTTACTCTCTCACACTGTTACTCAGTCACTGTCACTCTCTCACACTGTCACTCACTCACAGTCACTCTCACACACAGTCACTCCTCCACTGTCACTCTCTCACACTGTCACTCTCTCACACTTTCACTCCCACACAGTCACTCTCACACGCTGTCACGCTCTCAAACTGTCACTCTCTCACACTGTCACACTCGCACTGTCACTCTCTCACACTGTTACTCACTCACTGTCACTCTCTCTCACTGTCACTCTCTCACACTCGCATTCCCACAAGTCACTCTCACACTGTCACTCTCTCACACTATCAGTCCCACACTGTCACTCTCTCACTCTGTCACTCACTCACAGTCACTCTCACACACAGTCACTCCTCCGCTGTCACTCTCTCACACAGTCACTCTTTCACACTGTCACTCTCTCACACTTTCACTCCCACACAGTCACTCTCACACACTGTCACGCTCTCAAACTGTCACTCTCTCACACTGTCACACTCACACTGTCACTCTCTCACACTGTTACTCACTCTCACTCTCTCACACTGTCACTCTCACACACAGTCACTCTCACAATGTCACTCTCTCACACTCTCATTCGCACACTGTCACTCTCTCACCCTCTCACTCTCTCACAGTCACTCTCACACAGTCACTCTCACACAGTCACTCTCACACTCTCATTCTCACACTGTCACTCTCTCATACTGTCACTCTATCACACTGTCACTCTCACACTGTCACTCTCTCACACTGTCACTCTCATACACTGTCACTCTCTCTCACTGTCACTCTCGCACGCTGTCACTCGCTCACGCTGTCACTCTCATACACTGTCACTCTCTCTCCTGTCAGTCTCACATTGTCACTCTCTCATCCTGTCACTCTCTCACACTGTCACTCTCTCACACTGTCACTCCCGCACTGTCACTCTCACACTGTTACTCTCTCACACTGTTACTCAGTCACTGTCACTCTCTCTCACTGTCACTCTCTCACACTCTCATTCGCACACAGTCACTCTCACACTGTCACTCTCTCACACTGTCACTCTCTCACACTCTCACTCTCTCACACTTTCACTTCCACACAGTCACTCTCACACACTGTCACGCTCTCAAACTGTCACTCTCTCACACTGTCACACTCACACTGTCACTCTCTCACACTGTTACTCACTCACTGTCACTTTCTCACACTGTCACTCTCACACACAGCCACTCTCACACTGTCACTCTCTCACACTGTCATTCCCACACTGTCACTCTCTCACCCTCTCACTCTCTCACAGTCACGCTCTCACACTGCCACTCTCTCACACTGTCACACGCTCACACTGTCACTATCTCATACCGTCAGTCTCACAATGTCACTCCCTCACACTGTCACTCTCCCGCACTGTCACTCTCTCACACTGTTACTCTCTCACACTGTTACTCAGTCACTGTCACTCTCTCACTGTCACTCTCTCACACTCTCATTCCCACACAGTCACTCTCACACTGTCACTCTCTCACAGTATCATTCCCACACTGTCACTCTCTCACACTGTCACTCACTCACAGTCACTCTCACACACAGTCACTCCTCCGCTGTCACTCTCTCACACTGTCACTCTTTCACACTGTCACTCTCTCACACTTTCACTCCCACAGTCACTCTCACACACTGTCACGCTCTCAAACTGTCACTCTCTCACACTGTCACACTCACACTGTCACTCTCTCACACTGTTACTCACTGTCCCTCTCTCACACTGTCACTCTCACACACAGTCACTCTCACAATGTCACTCTCTCACAATATCATTCCCACACTGTCACTCTCTCACCCTCTCACTCTCTCACAGTCACTCTCACACAGTCACACTCACACAGTCACTCTCACACTCTCATTCTCACACTGTCACTCTCTCATACTGTCACTCTATCACACTGTCACTCTCACACTGGCACTCTCTCACACTGTCACTCTCATACACTGTCACTCTCTCTCACTGTCACTCTCGCACGCTGTCACTCTCTCACGCTGTCACTCTCATACACTGTCACTCTCTCTCCCTGTCAGTCTCACATTGTCACTCTCTCACGCTGTCACTCTCTCACACTGTCACGCTCTCACACTGTCACTCCCGTACTGTCACTCTCACACTGTTACTCTCTCACACTGTTACTCAGTCACTGTCACTCTCTCTCACTCTCACTCTCTCACACTCTCATTCGCACACAGTCACTCTCACACTGTCACTCTCTCACACTATCATTCCCACACTGTCACTCTCTCACACTGTCACTCACTCACTGTCACTCTCACACACAGTCACTCCTCCACTGTCACTCTCTCACACTGTCACTCTGTCACATTCTCACTCTCTCACACTTTCACTTCCACACAGTCACTCTCACACACTGTCACGCTCTCAAACTGTCACTCTCTCACACTGTCACACTCACACTGTCACTCTCTCACACTGTTACTCACTCACTGTCACTCTCTCACACTGTCACTCTCACACACAGCCACTCTCACACTGTCACTCTCTCACACTGTCATTCCCACACTGTCACTCTCTCACCCTCTCACTCTCTCACAGTCACGCTCTCACACTGCCACTCTCTCACACTGTCACACGCTCACACTGTCACTATCTCATACCGTCAGTCTCACATAGTCACTCCCTCACACTGTCACTCTCCCACACTGTCACTCTCTCACTGTCACTCACACTGTCACGCTCTCACACTGTCACTCTCTCACACTTTCACTCCCACAGACCCTCTCACACACGGTCACTCTCAGCCTGTCACTCTCACACAGTCACTCTCACACAGTAACTCTCACACATAGTCACTCTCACACTCTCATTCTCACACTGTCACTCTATCACACTCTCACTCTCACACTGGCACTCTCTCACACTTTCACTCCCACAGACACTCTCACTCACTGTCACTCTCAGCCTGTCACTCTCACACTGTCACTGTCTCACACTGTTACTCACTTACTGTCACACTCTCACACGGTCACTCTCACGCACAGTCATTCCCATGCTGTCACTCTCACACAGTCACTCTCTCACAGTCACTCTCACACAGTCACTCTCTTTCACAGTCACTCTCACACTGTCATTCTCACACTGTCATTCTCTCACGCTGTCAATCTCTCACACTGTCACTCTCAGACCGTCACTCTCATGCTGTCACTCTCTTACACTGTCACTCTCTCACACTGTCATTCCCGTACTGTCACTCTCGCACTGTTACTCTCTCACACTGTTACTCAGTCACTGTCACTCTCTCTCACTGTCACTCTCTCACACTCGCATTCCCACAAGTCACTCTCACACTGTCACTCTCTCACACTGTCAGTCCCACACTGTCACTCTCTCACTCTGTCACTCACTCACAGTCACTCTCACACACAGTCACTCCTCCGCTGTCACTCTCTCACACAGTCACTCTTTCACACTGTCACTCTCTCACACTTTCACTCCCACACAGTCACTCTCACACACTGTCACCCTCTCAAACTGTCACTCTCTCACACTGTCACACTCACACTGTCACTCTCTCGCACTGTTACTCACTCTCACTCTCTCACACTGTCACTCTCACACACAGTCACTCTCACAATGTCACTCTCTCACAATATCATTCCCACACTGTCACTCTCTCACCCTCTCACTCTCTCACAGTCACTCTCACACAGTCACTCTCACACAGTCACTCTCACACTCTCATTCTCACACTGTCACTCTCTCATACTGTCACTCTATCACACTGTCACTCTCACACTGGCACTCTCTCACACTGTCACTCTCATACACTGTCACTCTCTCTCACTGTCACTCTCGCACGCTGTCACTCGCTCACGCTGTCACTCTCATACACTGTCACTCTCTCTCCCTGTCAGTCTCACATTGTCACTCTCTCATCCTGTCACTCTCTCACACTGTCACTCTCTCACACTGTCACTCCCGCACTGTCACTCTCTCACACTGTTACTCACTCACTGTCACTTTCTCACACTGTCACTCTCACACACAGCCACTCTCACACTGTCACTCTCTCACACTGTCATTCCCACACTGTCACTCTCTCACCCTCTCACTCTCTCACAGTCACGCTCTCACACTGCCACTCTCTCACACTGTCACACGCTCACACTGTCACTATCTCATACCGTCAGTCTCACAATGTCACTCCCTCACACTGTCACTCTCCCGCACTGTCACTCTCTCACACTGTTACTCTCTCACACTGTTACTCAGTCACTGTCACTCTCTCACTGTCACTCTCTCACACTCTCATTCCCACACAGTCACTCTCACACTGTCACTCTCTCACACTATCATTCCCACACTGTCACTCTCTCACACTGTCACTCACTCACAGTCACTCTCACACACAGTCACTCCTCCGCTGTCACTCTCTCACACTGTCACTCTTTCACACTGTCACTCTCTCACACTTTCACTCCCACACAGTCACTCTCACACACTGTCACGCTCTCAAACTGTCACTCTCTGTCACTGTCACACTCACACTGTCACTCTCTCACACTGTTACTCACTGTCCCTCTCTCACACTGTCACTCTCACACACAGTCACTCTCACAATGTCACTCTCTCACAATATCATTCCCACACTGTCACTCTCTCACCCTCTCACTCTCTCACAGTCACTCTCACACAGTCACACTCACACAGTCACTCTCACACTCTCATTCTCACACTGTCACTCTCTCATACTGTCACTCTATCACACTGTCACTCTCACACTGGCACTCTCTCACACTGTCACTCTCATACACTGTCACTCTCTCTCACTGTCACTCTCGCACGCTGTCACTCTCGCACGCTGTCACTCTCATACACTGTCACTCTCTCTCCCTGTCAGTCTCACATTGTCACTCTCTCACGCTGTCACTCTCTCACACTGTCACTCTCTCACACTGTCACTCCCGCACTGTCACTCTCACACTGTTACTCTCTCACACTGTTACTCAGTCACTGTCACTCTCTCTCACTGTCACTCTCTCACACTCTCATTCCCACACAGTCACTCTCACACTGTCACTCTCTCACACTATCATTCCCACACTGTCACTCTCTCACACTGTCACTCACTCACTGTCACTCTCACACACAGTCACTCCTCCACTGTCACTCTCTCACACTGTCACTCTGTCACACTCTCACTCTCTCACACTTTCACTTCCACACAGTCACTCTCACACACTGTCACGCTCTCAAACTGTCACTCTCTCACACTGTCACACTCACACTGTCACTCTCTCACACTGTTACTCACTCACTGTCACTCTCTCACACTGTCACACGCTCACACTGTCACTATCTCATACCGTCAGTCTCACAATGTCACTCCCTCACACTGTCACTCTCCCGCACTGTCACTCTCTCACACTGTTACTCTCTCACACTGTTACTCAGTCACTGTCACTCTCTCACTGTCACTCTCTCACACTCTCATTCCCACACAGTCACTCTCACACTGTCACTCTCTCACACTATCATTCCCACACTGTCACTCTCTCACACTGTCACTCACTCACAGTCACTCTCACACACAGTCACTCCTCCGCTGTCACTCTCTCACACTGTCACTCTTTCACACTGTCACTCTCTCACACTTTCACTCCCACACAGTCACTCTCACACACTGTCACGCTCTCAAACTGTCACTCTCTCACACTGTCACACTCACACTGTCACTCTCTCACACTGTTACTCACTGTCCCTCTCTCACACTGTCACTCTCACACACAGTCACTCTCACAATGTCACTCTCTCACAATATCATTCCCACACTGTCACTCTCTCACCCTCTCACTCTCTCACAGTCACTCTCACACAGTCACTCTCACACAGTCACTCTCACACTCTCATTCTCACACTGTCACTCTCTCATACTGTCACTCTATCACACTGTCACTCTCACACTGGCACTCTCTCACACTGTCACTCTCATACACTGTCACTCTCTCTCACTGTCACTCTCGCACGCTGTCACTCTCGCACGCTGTCACTCTCATACACTGTCACTCTCTCTCCCTGTCAGTCTCACATTGTCACTCTCTCACGCTGTCACTCTCTCACACTGTCACTCTCTCACACTGTCACTCCCGCACTGTCACTCTCACACTGTTACTCTCTCACACTGTTACTCAGTCACTGTCACTCTCTCTCACTGTCACTCTCTCACACTCTCATTCGCACACAGTCACTCTCACACTGTCACTCTCTCACACTATCATTCCCACACTGTCACTCTCTCACACTGTCACTCACTCACTGTCACTCTCACACACAGTCACTCCTCCACTGTCACTCTCTCACACTGTCACTCTCTCACACTCTCAATCTCTCACACTTTCACTTCCACACAGTCACTCTCACACACTGTCACGCTCTCAAACTGTCACTCTCTCACACTGTCACACTCACACTGTCACTCTCTCACACTGTTACTCACTCACTGTCACTCTCTCACACTGTCACTCTCACACACAGCCACTCTCACACTGTCACTCTCTCACACTGTCATTCCCACACTGTCACTCTCTCACCCTCTCACTCTCTCACAGTCACGCTCTCACACTGCCACTCTCTCACACTGTCACACGCTCACACTGTCACTATCTCATACCGTCAGTCTCACAAAGTCACTCCTTCACACTGTCACTCTCCCACACTGTCACTCTCTCACACTGTCACTCTCTCACTGTCACTCACACTGTCACGCTCTCACACTGTCACTCTCTCACACTTTCACTCCCACAGACACTCTCACACACGGTCACTCTCAGCCTGTCACTCTCACACTGTCACTCTCTCACACTGTTACTCACTTACTGTCACACTCTCACACGGTCACTCTCACGCACAGTCATTCCCATGCTGTCACTCTCACACAGTCACTCTCACACAGTAACTCTCACACATAGTCACTCTCACACTCTCATTCTCACACTGTCACTCTATCACACTCTCACTCTCACACTGGCACTCTCTCACACTTTCACTCCCACAGACACTCTCACACACTGTCACTCTCAGCCTGTCACTCTCACACTGTCACTCTCTCACACTGTTACTCACTTACTGTCACACTCTCACACGGTCACTCTCACGCACAGTCATTCCCATGCTGTCACTCTCACACAGTCACTCTCTCACATTCACTCTCACACAGTCACTCTCTTTCACAGTCACTCTCACACTGTCATTCTCACACTGTCATTCTCTCACGCTGTCAATCTGTCAAACTGTCACTCTCAGACCGTCACTCTCACGCTGTCACTCTCTTACACTGTCACTCTCTCACACTGTCACTCCCGTACTGTCACTCTCGCACTGTTACTCTCTCACACTGTTACTCAGTCACTGTCACTCTCTCTCACTGTCACTCTCTCACACTCGCATTCCCACAAGTCACTCTCACACTGTCACTCTCTCACACTATCAGTCCCACACTGTCACTCTCTCACTCTGTCACTCACTCACAGTCACTCTCACACACAGTCACTCCTCCACTGTCACTCTCTCACGCCGTCACTCTCAAACACTGTCACTCTCTCTCACTGTCACTCTCATACACTGTCAATCTCTCTCACTGTCAGTCTCACATTGTCACTTTCTCACGCTGTCACTCTCTCACACTGTCACTCTCTCACACTGTCACTCCCGCACTGTCACTCTCACACTGTTACTCTCTCACACTGTTACTCAGTCACTGTCACTCTCTCTCACTGTCACTCTCTCACACTCTCATTCGCACACAGTCACCCTCACACTGTCACTCTCTCACACTATCATTCCCACACTGTCCCTCTCTCACACTGTCACTCACTCACTGTCACTCACACACACAGTCACTCCTCCACTGTCACTCTCTCACACTGTCACTCTCTCACACTGTCACTCTCACACACAGCCACTCTCACACTGTCACTCTCTCACACTGTCATTCCCACACTGTCACACGCTCACACTGTCACTATCTCATACCGTCAGTCTCACAATGTCACTCCCTCACACTGTCACACGCTCACACTGTCACTATCTCATACCGCCAGTCTCACAATGTCACTCCCTCACACTGTCACTCTCCCGCACTGTCACTCTCTCACACTGTTACTCTCTCACACTGTTACTCAGTCACTGTCACTCTCTCACTGTCACTCTCTCACACTCTCATTCCCACACAGTCACTCTCACACTGTCACTCTCTCACACTATCATTCCCACACTGTCACTCTCTCACACTGTCACTCACTCACAGTCACTCTCACACACAGTCACTCCTCCGCTGTCACTCTCTCACACTGTCACTCTTTCACACTGTCACTCTCTCACACTTTCACTCCCACACAGTCACTCTCACACACTGTCACGCTCTCAAACTGTCACTCTCTCACACTGTCACACTCACACTGTCACTCTCTCACACTGTTACTCACTGTCACTCTCTCACACTGTCACTCTCACACACAGTCACTCTCACAATGTCACTCTCTCACAATATCATTCCCACACTGTCACTCTCTCACCCTCTCACTCTCTCACCCTCTCACTCTCTCACAGTCACTCTCACACAGTCACTCTCACACAGTCACTCTCACACTCTCATTCTCACACTGTCACTCTCTCATACTGTCACTCTATCACACTGTCACTCTCACACTGGCACTCTCTCACACTGTCACTCTCATACACTGTCACACTCTCTCACTGTCACTCTCGCACGCTGTCACTCTCTCACGCTGTCACTCTCATACACTGTCACTCTCTCTCCCGGTCAGTCTCACATTGTCACTCTCTCACGCTGTCACTCTCTCACACTGTCACTCTCTCACACTGTCACTCCCGCACTGTCACTCTCACACTGTTACTCTCTCACACTGTTACTCAGTCACTGTCACTCTCTCTCACTGTCACTCTCTCACACTCTCATTCACACACAGTCACTCTCACACTGTCACTCTCTCACACTATCATTCCCACACAGTCACTCTCTCACACTGTCACTCACTCACTGTCACTCTCACACACAGTCACTCCTCCACTGTCACTCTCTCACACTGTCACTCTCTCACACTCTCACTCTCTCACACTTTCACTTCCACACAGTCACTCTCACACACTGTCACGCTCTCAAACTGTCACTCTCTCACACTGTCACACTCACACTGTCACTCTCTCACACTGTTACTCACTCACTGTCACTCTCTCACACTGTTACTCTCACACACAGCCACTCTCACACTGTCACTCTCTCACACTGTCATTCTCACACTGTCACTCTCTCACCCTCTCACTCTCTCACAGTCACGCTCTCACACTGCCACTCTCTCACACTGTCACACGTTCACACTGTCACTATCTCATACCGTCAGTCTCACAATGTCACTCCCTCACACTGTCACTCTTCCACACTGTCACTCTCTCACACTGTCACTCTCTCACTGTCACTCACACTGTCATGCTTTCACACTGTCATTCTCTCACACTTTCACTCCCACGGACACACTCACACACTGACACTCTCAGCCTGTCACTCTCACACTGTCACTCTCTCACACTGTTACTCACTTACTGTCACACTCTCACACGGTCACTCTCACGCACAGTCATTCCCATGCTGTCACTCTCACACAGTCACTCTCACACAGTCACTCTCACACATAGTCACACTCACACTCTCACTCTCACACTGGCACTCTCTCACACGGTCACTCTCATACACTGTCTCTCTCTCTCACTGTCACTCTCGCACGCTGTCACTCTCTCACACTGTCACTCTCATACACTGTCATCTCTCTCACTGTCAGTCTCACATTGTCACTCTCTCACGCTGTCACTCTCTCACACTGTCACTCTCTCACACTGTCACTCCCGCACTGTCACTCTCACACTGTTACTCTCTCACACTGTTACTCAGTCACTGTCACTCTCTCACACTGTCACTCACTCACAGTCACTCTCACACACAGTCACTCCTCCACTGTCACTCTCTCACACTGTCACTCTCTCACACTTTCACTCCCACACAGTCACTCTCACACGCTGTCACGCTCTCAAACTGTCACTCTCTCACACTGTCACACTCGCACTGTCACTCTCTCACACTGTTACTCACTCACTGTCACTCTCTCACACTGTCACTCTCACACACAGCCACTCTCACACTGTCACTCTCTCACACTGTCATTCCCACACTGTCACTCTCTCACCCTCTCACTCTCTCACAGTCACGCTCTCACACTGCCACTCTCTCACACTGTCACACGCTCACACTGTCACTATCTCATACCGTCAGTCTCACAATGTCACTCCCTCACACTGTCACTCTCCCACACTGTCACTCTCTCACACTGTCACTCTCTCACTGTCACTCACACTGTCACGCTCTCACACTGTCACTCTCTCACACTTTCACTCCCACAGACACTCTCACACACTGTCACTCTCAGCCTGTCACTCTCACACTGTCACTCTCTCACACTGTTACTCACTTACTGTCACACACTCACACGGTCACTCTCACGCACAGTCATTCCCATGCTGTCACTCTCACACAGTCACTCTCTCACATTCACTCTCACACAGTCACTCTCTTTCACAGTCACTCTCACACTGTCATTCTCTCACACTGTCACACTCACACTGTCACTCTCTCACACTGTTACTCACTCACTGTCACTCTCTCACACTGTTACTCTCACACACTTTCACTCCCACAGACACTCTCACACACGGTCACTCTCAGCCTGTCACTCTCACACTGTCACTCTCTCACACTGTTACTCACTTACTGTCACACTCTCACACGGTCACTCTCACGCACAGTCATTCCCATGCTGTCACTCTCACACAGTCACTCTCACACAGTAACTCTCACACATAGTCACTCTCACACTCTCATTCTCACACTGTCACTCTATCACACTCTCACTCTCACACTGGCACTCTCTCACACTTTCACTCCCACAGACACTCTCACACACTGTCACTCTCAGCCTGTCACTCTCACACTGTCACTCTCTCACACTGTTACTCACTTACTGTCACACTCTCACACGGTCACTCTCACGCACAGTCATTCCCATGCTGTCACTCTCACACAGTCACTCTCTCACATTCACTCTCACACAGTCACTCTCTTTCACAGTCACTCTCACACTGTCATTCTCACACTGTCATTCTCTCACGCTGTCAATCTGTCAAACTGTCACTCTCAGACCGTCACTCTCACGCTGTCACTCTCTTACACTGTCACTCTCTCACACTGTCACTCCCGTACTGTCACTCTCGCACTGTTACTCTCTCACACTGTTACTCAGTCACTGTCACTCTCTCTCACTGTCACTCTCTCACACTCGCATTCCCACAAGTCACTCTCACACTGTCACTCTCTCACACTATCAGTCCCACACTGTCACTCTCTCACTCTGTCACTCACTCACAGTCACTCTCACACACAGTCACTCCTCCACTGTCACTCTCTCACGCCGTCACTCTCAAACACTGTCACTCTCTCTCACTGTCACTCTCATACACTGTCAATCTCTCTCACTGTCAGTCTCACATTGTCACTTTCTCACGCTGTCACTCTCTCACACTGTCACTCTCTCACACTGTCACTCCCGCACTGTCACTCTCACACTGTTACTCTCTCACACTGTTACTCAGTCACTGTCACTCTCTCTCACTGTCACTCTCTCACACTCTCATTCGCACACAGTCACCCTCACACTGTCACTCTCTCACACTATCATTCCCACACTGTCCCTCTCTCACACTGTCACTCACTCACTGTCACTCACACACACAGTCACTCCTCCACTGTCACTCTCTCACACTGTCACTCTCTCACACTGTCACTCTCACACACAGCCACTCTCACACTGTCACTCTCTCACACTGTCATTCCCACACTGTCACACGCTCACACTGTCACTATCTCATACCGTCAGTCTCACAATGTCACTCCCTCACACTGTCACACGCTCACACTGTCACTATCTCATACCGTCAGTCTCACAATGTCACTCCCTCACACTGTCACTCTCCCGCACTGTCACTCTCTCACACTGTTACTCTCTCACACTGTTACTCAGTCACTGTCACTCTCTCACTGTCACTCTCTCACACTCTCATTCCCACACAGTCACTCTCACACTGTCACTCTCTCACACTATCATTCCCACACTTTCACTCTCTCACACTGTCACTCACTCACAGTCACTCTCACACACAGTCACTCCTCCGCTGTCACTCTCTCACACTGTCACTCTTTCACACTGTCACTCTCTCACACTTTCACTCCCACACAGTCACTCTCACACACTGTCACGCTCTCAAACTGTCACTCTCTCACACTGTCACACTCACACTGTCACTCTCTCACACTGTTACTCACTGTCACTCTCTCACACTGTCACTCTCACACACAGTCACTCTCACAATGTCACTCTCTCACAATATCATTCCCACACTGTCACTCTCTCACCCTCTCACTCTCTCACCCTCTCACTCTCTCACAGTCACTCTCACACAGTCACTCTCACACAGTCACTCTCACACTCTCATTCTCACACTGTCACTCTCTCATACTGTCACTCTATCACACTGTCACTCTCACACTGGCACTCTCTCACACTGTCACTCTCATACACTGTCACACTCTCTCACTGTCACTCTCGCACGCTGTCACTCTCTCACGCTGTCACTCTCATACACTGTCACTCTCTCTCCCGGTCAGTCTCACATTGTCACTCTCTCACGCTGTCACTCTCTCACACTGTCACTCTCTCACACTGTCACTCCCGCACTGTCACTCTCACACTGTTACTCTCTCACACTGTTACTCAGTCACTGTCACTCTCTCTCACTGTCACTCTCTCACACTCTCATTCACACACAGTCACTCTCACACTGTCACTCTCTCACACTATCATTCCCACACAGTCACTCTCTCACACTGTCACTCACTCACTGTCACTCTCACACACAGTCACTCCTCCACTGTCACTCTCTCACACTGTCACTCTCTCACACTCTCACTCTCTCACACTTTCACTTCCACACAGTCACTCTCACACACTGTCACGCTCTCAAACTGTCACTCTCTCACACTGTCACACTCACACTGTCACTCTCTCACACTGTTACTCACTCACTGTCACTCTCTCACACTGTTACTCTCACACACAGCCACTCTCACACTGTCACTCTCTCACACTATCATTCCCACACTGTCCCTCTCTCACACTGTCACTCACTCACTGTCACTCACACACACAGTCACTCCTCCACTGTCACTCTCTCACACTGTCACTCTCTCACACTGTCACTCTCACACACAGCCACTCTCACACTGTCACTCTCTCACACTGTCATTCCCACACTGTCACACGCTCACACTGTCACTATCTCATACCGTCAGTCTCACAATGTCACTCCCTCACACTGTCACACGCTCACACTGTCACTATCTCATACCGTCAGTCTCACAATGTCACTCCCTCACACTGTCACTCTCCCGCACTGTCACTCTCTCACACTGTTACTCTCTCACACTGTTACTCAGTCACTGTCACTCTCTCACTGTCACTCTCTCACACTCTCATTCCCACACAGTCACTCTCACACTGTCACTCTCTCACACTATCATTCCCACACTGTCACTCTCTCACACTGTCACTCACTCACAGTCACTCTCACACACAGTCACTCCTCCGCTGTCACTCTCTCACACTGTCACTCTTTCACACTGTCACTCTCTCACACTTTCACTCCCACACAGTCACTCTCACACACTGTCACGCTCTCAAACTGTCACTCTCTCACACTGTCACACTCACACTGTCACTCTCTCACACTGTTACTCACTGTCACTCTCTCACACTGTCACTCTCACACACAGTCACTCTCACAATGTCACTCTCTCACAATATCATTCCCACACTGTCACTCTCTCACCCTCTCACTCTCTCACCCTCTCACTCTCTCACAGTCACTCTCACACAGTCACTCTCACACAGTCACTCTCACACTCTCATTCTCACACTGTCACTCTCTCATACTGTCACTCTATCGCACTGTCACTCTCACACTGGCACTCTCTCACACTGTCACTCTCATACACTGTCACACTCTCTCACTGTCACTCTCGCACGCTGTCACTCTCTCACGCTGTCACTCTCATACACTGTCACTCTCTCTCCCGGTCAGTCTCACATTGTCACTCTCTCACGCTGTCACTCTCTCACACTGTCACTCTCTCACACTGTCACTCCCGCACTGTCACTCTCACACTGTTACTCTCTCACACTGTTACTCAGTCACTGTCACTCTCTCTCACTGTCACTCTCTCACACTCTCATTCACACACAGTCACTCTCACACTGTCACTCTCTCACACTATCATTCCCACACAGTCACTCTCTCACACTGTCACTCACTCACTGTCACTCTCACACACAGTCACTCCTCCACTGTCACTCTCTCACACTGTCACTCTCTCACACTCTCACTCTCTCACACTTTCACTTCCACACAGTCACTCTCACACACTGTCACGCTCTCAAACTGTCACTCTCTCACACTGTCACACTCACACTGTCACTCTCTCACACTGTTACTCACTCACTGTCACTCTCTCACACTGTTACTCTCACACACAGCCACTCTCACACTGTCACTCTCTCACACTGTCATTCTCACACTGTCACTCTCTCACCCTCTCACTCTCTCACAGTCACGCTCTCACACTGCCACTCTCTCACACTGTCACACGTTCACACTGTCACTATCTCATACCGTCAGTCTCACAATGTCACTCCCTCACACTGTCACTCTTCCACACTGTCACTCTCTCACACTGTCACTCTCTCACTGTCACTCACACTGTCATGCTTTCACACTGTCATTCTCTCACACTTTCACTCCCACGGACACACTCACACACTGACACTCTCAGCCTGTCACTCTCACACTGTCACTCTCTCACACTGTTACTCACTTACTGTCACACTCTCACACGGTCACTCTCACGCACAGTCATTCCCATGCTGTCACTCTCACACAGTCACTCTCACACAGTCACTCTCACACATAGTCACACTCACACTCTCACTCTCACACTGGCACTCTCTCACACGGTCACTCTCATACACTGTCTCTCTCTCTCACTGTCACTCTCGCACGCTGTCACTCTCTCACACTGTCACTCTCATACACTGTCATCTCTCTCACTGTCAGTCTCACATTGTCACTCTCTCACGCTGTCACTCTCTCACACTGTCACTCTCTCACACTGTCACTCCCGCACTGTCACTCTCACACTGTTACTCTCTCACACTGTTACTCAGTCACTGTCACTCTCTCACACTGTCACTCACTCACAGTCACTCTCACACACAGTCACTCCTCCACTGTCACTCTCTCACACTGTCACTCTCTCACACTTTCACTCCCACACAGTCACTCTCACACGCTGTCACGCTCTCAAACTGTCACTCTCTCACACTGTCACACTCGCACTGTCACTCTCTCACACTGTTACTCACTCACTGTCACTCTCTCACACTGTCACTCTCACACACAGCCACTCTCACACTGTCACTCTCTCACACTGTCATTCCCACACTGTCACTCTCTCACCCTCTCACTCTCTCACAGTCACGCTCTCACACTGCCACTCTCTCACACTGTCACACGCTCACACTGTCACTATCTCATACCGTCAGTCTCACAATGTCACTCCCTCACACTGTCACTCTCCCACACTGTCACTCTCTCACACTGTCACTCTCTCACTGTCACTCACACTGTCACGCTCTCACACTGTCACTCTCTCACACTTTCACTCCCACAGACACTCTCACACACTGTCACTCTCAGCCTGTCACTCTCACACTGTCACTCTCTCACACTGTTACTCACTTACTGTCACACACTCACACGGTCACTCTCACGCACAGTCATTCCCATGCTGTCACTCTCACACAGTCACTCTCTCACATTCACTCTCACACAGTCACTCTCTTTCACAGTCACTCTCACACTGTCATTCTCTCACACTGTCACACTCACACTGTCACTCTCTCACACTGTTACTCACTCACTGTCACTCTCTCACACTGTTACTCTCACACACTTTCACTCCCACAGACACTCTCACACACGGTCACTCTCAGCCTGTCACTCTCACACTGTCACTCTCTCACACTGTTACTCACTTACTGTCACACTCTCACACGGTCACTCTCACGCACAGTCATTCCCATGCTGTCACTCTCACACAGTCACTCTCACACAGTAACTCTCACACATAGTCACTCTCACACTCTCATTCTCACACTGTCACTCTATCACACTCTCACTCTCACACTGGCACTCTCTCACACTTTCACTCCCACAGACACTCTCACACACTGTCACTCTCAGCCTGTCACTCTCACACTGTCACTCTCTCACACTGTTACTCACTTACTGTCACACTCTCACACGGTCACTCTCACGCACAGTCATTCCCATGCTGTCACTCTCACACAGTCACTCTCTCACATTCACTCTCACACAGTCACTCTCTTTCACAGTCACTCTCACACTGTCATTCTCACACTGTCATTCTCTCACGCTGTCAATCTGTCAAACTGTCACTCTCAGACCGTCACTCTCACGCTGTCACTCTCTTACACTGTCACTCTCTCACACTGTCACTCCCGTACTGTCACTCTCGCACTGTTACTCTCTCACACTGTTACTCAGTCACTGTCACTCTCTCTCACTGTCACTCTCTCACACTCGCATTCCCACAAGTCACTCTCACACTGTCACTCTCTCACACTATCAGTCCCACACTGTCACTCTCTCACTCTGTCACTCACTCACAGTCACTCTCACACACAGTCACTCCTCCACTGTCACTCTCTCACGCCGTCACTCTCAAACACTGTCACTCTCTCTCACTGTCACTCTCATACACTGTCAATCTCTCTCACTGTCAGTCTCACATTGTCACTTTCTCACGCTGTCACTCTCTCACACTGTCACTCTCTCACACTGTCACTCCCGCACTGTCACTCTCACACTGTTACTCTCTCACACTGTTACTCAGTCACTGTCACTCTCTCTCACTGTCACTCTCTCACACTCTCATTCGCACACAGTCACCCTCACACTGTCACTCTCTCACACTATCATTCCCACACTGTCCCTCTCTCACACTGTCACTCACTCACTGTCACTCACACACACAGTCACTCCTCCACTGTCACTCTCTCACACTGTCACTCTCTCACACTGTCACTCTCACACACAGCCACTCTCACACTGTCACTCTCTCACACTGTCATTCCCACACTGTCACACGCTCACACTGTCACTATCTCATACCGTCAGTCTCACAATGTCACTCCCTCACACTGTCACACGCTCACACTGTCACTATCTCATACCGTCAGTCTCACAATGTCACTCCCTCACACTGTCACTCTCCCGCACTGTCACTCTCTCACACTGTTACTCTCTCACACTGTTACTCAGTCACTGTCACTCTCTCACTGTCACTCTCTCACACTCTCATTCCCACACAGTCACTCTCACACTGTCACTCTCTCACACTATCATTCCCACACTGTCACTCTCTCACACTGTCACTCACTCACAGTCACTCTCACACACAGTCACTCCTCCGCTGTCACTCTCTCACACTGTCACTCTTTCACACTGTCACTCTCTCACACTTTCACTCCCACACAGTCACTCTCACACACTGTCACGCTCTCAAACTGTCACTCTCTCACACTGTCACACTCACACTGTCACTCTCTCACACTGTTACTCACTGTCACTCTCTCACACTGTCACTCTCACACACAGTCACTCTCACAATGTCACTCTCTCACAATATCATTCCCACACTGTCACTCTCTCACCCTCTCACTCTCTCACCCTCTCACTCTCTCACAGTCACTCTCACACAGTCACTCTCACACAGTCACTCTCACACTCTCATTCTCACACTGTCACTCTCTCATACTGTCACTCTATCACACTGTCACTCTCACACTGGCACTCTCTCACACTGTCACTCTCATACACTGTCACACTCTCTCACTGTCACTCTCGCACGCTGTCACTCTCTCACGCTGTCACTCTCATACACTGTCACTCTCTCTCCCGGTCAGTCTCACATTGTCACTCTCTCACGCTGTCACTCTCTCACACTGTCACTCTCTCACACTGTCACTCCCGCACTGTCACTCTCACACTGTTACTCTCTCACACTGTTACTCAGTCACTGTCACTCTCTCTCACTGTCACTCTCTCACACTCTCATTCACACACAGTCACTCTCACACTGTCACTCTCTCACACTATCATTCCCACACAGTCACTCTCTCACACTGTCACTCACTCACTGTCACTCTCACACACAGTCACTCCTCCACTGTCACTCTCTCACACTGTCACTCTCTCACACTCTCACTCTCTCACACTTTCACTTCCACACAGTCACTCTCACACACTGTCACGCTCTCAAACTGTCACTCTCTCACACTGTCACACTCACACTGTCACTCTCTCACGCTGTTACTCACTCACTGTCACTCTCTCACACTGTTACTCTCACACACAGCCACTCTCACACTGTCACTCTCTCACACTGTCATTCCCACACTGTCACTCTCTCACCCTCTCACTCTCTCACAGTCACGCTCTCACACTGCCACTCTCTCACACTGTCACACGTTCACACTGTCACTATCTCATACCGTCAGTCTCACAATGTCACTCCCTCACACTGTCACTCTTCCACACTGTCACTCTCTCACACTGTCACTCTCTCACTGTCACTCACACTGTCATGCTTTCACACTGTCATTCTCTCACACTTTCACTCCCACGGACACACTCACACACTGACACTCTCAGCCTGTCACTCTCACACTGTCACTCTCTCACACTGTTACTCACTTACTGTCACACTCTCACACGGTCACTCTCACGCACAGTCATTCCCATGCTGTCACTCTCACACAGTCACTCTCACACAGTCACTCTCACACATAGTCACACTCACACTCTCACTCTCACACTGGCACTCTCTCACACGGTCACTCTCATACACTGTCTCTCTCTCTCACTGTCACTCTCGCACGCTGTCACTCTCTCACACTGTCACTCTCATACACTGTCATCTCTCTCACTGTCAGTCTCACATTGTCACTCTCTCACGCTGTCACTCTCTCACACTGTCACTCTCTCACACTGTCACTCCCGCACTGTCACTCTCACACTGTTACTCTCTCACACTGTTACTCAGTCACTGTCACTCTCTCACACTGTCACTCACTCACAGTCACTCTCACACACAGTCACTCCTCCACTGTCACTCTCTCACACTGTCACTCTCTCACACTTTCACTCCCACACAGTCACTCTCACACGCTGTCACGCTCTCAAACTGTCACTCTCTCACACTGTCACACTCGCACTGTCACTCTCTCACACTGTTACTCACTCACTGTCACTCTCTCACACTGTCACTCTCACACACAGCCACTCTCACACTGTCACTCTCTCACACTGTCATTCCCACACTGTCACTCTCTCACCCTCTCACTCTCTCACAGTCACGCTCTCACACTGCCACTCTCTCACACTGTCACACGCTCACACTGTCACTATCTCATACCGTCAGTCTCACAATGTCACTCCCTCACACTGTCACTCTCCCACACTGTCACTCTCTCACACTGTCACTCTCTCACTGTCACTCACACTGTCACGCTCTCACACTGGCACTCTCTCACACTTTCACTCCCACAGACACTCTCACACACTGTCACTCTCAGCCTGTCACTCTCACACTGTCACTCTCTCACACTGTTACTCACTTACTGTCACACACTCACACGGTCACTCTCATGCACAGTCATTCCCATGCTGTCACTCTCACACAGTCACTCTCTCACATTCACTCTCACACAGTCACTCTCTTTCACAGTCACTCTCACACTGTCATTCTCACACTGTCATTCTCTCACGCTGTCAATCTGTCAAACTGTCACTCTCAGACCGTCACTCTCACGCTGTCACTCTCTTACACTGTCACTCTCTCACACTGTCACTCCCGTACTGCCACTCTCGCACTGTTACTCTCTCACACTGTTACTCAGTCACTGTCACTCTCTCTCACTGTCACTCTCTCACACTCGCATTCCCACAAGTCACTCTCACACTGTCACTCTCTCACACTATCATTCCCACACTGTCACTCTCTCACTCTGTCACTCACTCACAGTCACTCTCACACACAGTCACTCCTCCACTGTCACTCTCTCACGCCGTCACTCTCAAACACTGTCACTCTCTCTCACTGTCACTCTCATACACTGTCAATCTCTCTCACTGTCAGTCTCACATTGTCACTTTCTCACGCTGTCACTCTCTCACACTGTCACTCTCTCACACTGTCACTCCCGCACTGTCACTCTCACACTGTTACTCTCTCACACTGTTACTCTCACACACAGCCACTCTCACACTGTCACTCTCTCACACTGTCATTCCCACACTGTCACTCTCTCACCCTCTCACTCTCTCACAGTCACGCTCTCACACTGCCACTCTCTCACACTGTCACACGTTCACACTGTCACTATCTCATACCGTCAGTCTCACAATGTCACTCCCTCACACTGTCACTCTTCCACACTGTCACTCTCTCACACTGTCACTCTCTCACTGTCACTCACACTGTCATGCTTTCACACTGTCATTCTCTCACACTTTCACTCCCACGGACACACTCACACACTGACACTCTCAGCCTGTCACTCTCACACTGTCACTCTCTCACACTGTTACTCACTTACTGTCACACTCTCACACGGTCACTCTCACGCACAGTCATTCCCATGCTGTCACTCTCACACAGTCACTCTCACACAGTCACTCTCACACATAGTCACACTCACACTCTCACTCTCACACTGGCACTCTCTCACACGGTCACTCTCATACACTGTCTCTCTCTCTCACTGTCACTCTCGCACGCTGTCACTCTCTCACACTGTCACTCTCATACACTGTCATCTCTCTCACTGTCAGTCTCACATTGTCACTCTCTCACGCTGTCACTCTCTCACACTGTCACTCTCTCACACTGTCACTCCCGCACTGTCACTCTCACACTGTTACTCTCTCACACTGTTACACAGTCACTGTCACTCTCTCACACTGTCACTCACTCACAGTCACTCTCACACACAGTCACTCCTCCACTGTCACTCTCTCACACTGTCACTCTCTCACACTTTCACTCCCACACAGTCACTCTCACACGCTGTCACGCTCTCAAACTGTCACTCTCTCACACTGTCACACTCGCACTGTCACTCTCTCACACTGTTACTCACTCACACTGTCACTCCCGCACTGTCACTCTCACACTGTTACTCTCTCACACTGTTACTCAGTCACTGTCACTCTCTCTCACTGTCACTCTCTCACACTCTCATTCGCACACAGTCACCCTCACACTGTCACTCTCTCACACTATCATTCCCACACTGTCCCTCTCTCACACTGTCACTCACTCACTGTCACTCACACACACAGTCACTCCTCCACTGTCACTCTCTCACACTGTCACTCTCTCACACTGTCACTCTCACACACAGCCACTCTCACACTGTCACTCTCTCACACTGTCATTCCCACACTGTCACACGCTCACACTGTCACTATCTCATACCGTCAGTCTCACAATGTCACTCCCTCACACTGTCACACGCTCACACTGTCACTATCTCATACCGTCAGTCTCACAATGTCACTCCCTCACACTGTCACTCTCCCGCACTGTCACTCTCTCACACTGTTACTCTCTCACACTGTTACTCAGTCACTGTCACTCTCTCACTGTCACTCTCTCACACTCTCATTCCCACACAGTCACTCTCACACTGTCACTCTCTCACACTATCATTCCCACACTTTCACTCTCTCACACTGTCACTCACTCACAGTCACTCTCACACACAGTCACTCCTCCGCTGTCACTCTCTCACACTGTCACTCTTTCACACTGTCACTCTCTCACACTTTCACTCCCACACAGTCACTCTCACACACTGTCACGCTCTCAAACTGTCACTCTCTCACACTGTCACACTCACACTGTCACTCTCTCACACTGTTACTCACTGTCACTCTCTCACACTGTCACTCTCACACACAGTCACTCTCACAATGTCACTCTCTCACAATATCATTCCCACACTGTCACTCTCTCACCCTCTCACTCTCTCACCCTCTCACTCTCTCACAGTCACTCTCACACAGTCACTCTCACACAGTCACTCTCACACTCTCATTCTCACACTGTCACTCTCTCATACTGTCACTCTATCACACTGTCACTCTCACACTGGCACTCTCTCACACTGTCACTCTCATACACTGTCACACTCTCTCACTGTCACTCTCGCACGCTGTCACTCTCTCACGCTGTCACTCTCATACACTGTCACTCTCTCTCCCGGTCAGTCTCACATTGTCACTCTCTCACGCTGTCACTCTCTCACACTGTCACTCTCTCACACTGTCACTCCCGCACTGTCACTCTCACACTGTTACTCTCTCACACTGTTACTCAGTCACTGTCACTCTCTCTCACTGTCACTCTCTCACACTCTCATTCACACACAGTCACTCTCACACTGTCACTCTCTCACACTATCATTCCCACACAGTCACTCTCTCACACTGTCACTCACTCACTGTCACTCTCACACACAGTCACTCCTCCACTGTCACTCTCTCACACTGTCACTCTCTCACACTCTCACTCTCTCACACTTTCACTTCCACACAGTCACTCTCACACACTGTCACGCTCTCAAACTGTCACTCTCTCACACTGTCACACTCACACTGTCACTCTCTCACACTGTTACTCACTCACTGTCACTCTCTCACACTGTTACTCTCACACACAGCCACTCTCACACTGTCACTCTCTCACACTATCATTCCCACACTGTCCCTCTCTCACACTGTCACTCACTCACTGTCACTCACACACACAGTCACTCCTCCACTGTCACTCTCTCACACTGTCACTCTCTCACACTGTCACTCTCACACACAGCCACTCTCACACTGTCACTCTCTCACACTGTCATTCCCACACTGTCACACGCTCACACTGTCACTATCTCATACCGTCAGTCTCACAATGTCACTCCCTCACACTGTCACACGCTCACACTGTCACTATCTCATACCGTCAGTCTCACAATGTCACTCCCTCACACTGTCACTCTCCCGCACTGTCACTCTCTCACACTGTTACTCTCTCACACTGTTACTCAGTCACTGTCACTCTCTCACTGTCACTCTCTCACACTCTCATTCCCACACAGTCACTCTCACACTGTCACTCTCTCACACTATCATTCCCACACTGTCACTCTCTCACACTGTCACTCACTCACAGTCACTCTCACACACAGTCACTCCTCCGCTGTCACTCTCTCACACTGTCACTCTTTCACACTGTCACTCTCTCACACTTTCACTCCCACACAGTCACTCTCACACACTGTCACGCTCTCAAACTGTCACTCTCTCACACTGTCACACTCACACTGTCACTCTCTCACACTGTTACTCACTGTCACTCTCTCACACTGTCACTCTCACACACAGTCACTCTCACAATGTCACTCTCTCACAATATCATTCCCACACTGTCACTCTCTCACCCTCTCACTCTCTCACCCTCTCACTCTCTCACAGTCACTCTCACACAGTCACTCTCACACAGTCACTCTCACACTCTCATTCTCACACTGTCACTCTCTCATACTGTCACTCTATCGCACTGTCACTCTCACACTGGCACTCTCTCACACTGTCACTCTCATACACTGTCACACTCTCTCACTGTCACTCTCGCACGCTGTCACTCTCTCACGCTGTCACTCTCATACACTGTCACTCTCTCTCCCGGTCAGTCTCACATTGTCACTCTCTCACGCTGTCACTCTCTCACACTGTCACTCTCTCACACTGTCACTCCCGCACTGTCACTCTCACACTGTTACTCTCTCACACTGTTACTCAGTCACTGTCACTCTCTCTCACTGTCACTCTCTCACACTCTCATTCACACACAGTCACTCTCACACTGTCACTCTCTCACACTATCATTCCCACACAGTCACTCTCTCACACTGTCACTCACTCACTGTCACTCTCACACACAGTCACTCCTCCACTGTCACTCTCTCACACTGTCACTCTCTCACACTCTCACTCTCTCACACTTTCACTTCCACACAGTCACTCTCACACACTGTCACGCTCTCAAACTGTCACTCTCTCACACTGTCACACTCACACTGTCACTCTCTCACACTGTTACTCACTCACTGTCACTCTCTCACACTGTTACTCTCACACACAGCCACTCTCACACTGTCACTCTCTCACACTGTCATTCTCACACTGTCACTCTCTCACCCTCTCACTCTCTCACAGTCACGCTCTCACACTGCCACTCTCTCACACTGTCACACGTTCACACTGTCACTATCTCATACCGTCAGTCTCACAATGTCACTCCCTCACACTGTCACTCTTCCACACTGTCACTCTCTCACACTGTCACTCTCTCACTGTCACTCACACTGTCATGCTTTCACACTGTCATTCTCTCACACTTTCACTCCCACGGACACACTCACACACTGACACTCTCAGCCTGTCACTCTCACACTGTCACTCTCTCACACTGTTACTCACTTACTGTCACACTCTCACACGGTCACTCTCACGCACAGTCATTCCCATGCTGTCACTCTCACACAGTCACTCTCACACAGTCACTCTCACACATAGTCACACTCACACTCTCACTCTCACACTGGCACTCTCTCACACGGTCACTCTCATACACTGTCTCTCTCTCTCACTGTCACTCTCGCACGCTGTCACTCTCTCACACTGTCACTCTCATACACTGTCATCTCTCTCACTGTCAGTCTCACATTGTCACTCTCTCACGCTGTCACTCTCTCACACTGTCACTCTCTCACACTGTCACTCCCGCACTGTCACTCTCACACTGTTACTCTCTCACACTGTTACTCAGTCACTGTCACTCTCTCACACTGTCACTCACTCACAGTCACTCTCACACACAGTCACTCCTCCACTGTCACTCTCTCACACTGTCACTCTCTCACACTTTCACTCCCACACAGTCACTCTCACACGCTGTCACGCTCTCAAACTGTCACTCTCTCACACTGTCACACTCGCACTGTCACTCTCTCACACTGTTACTCACTCACTGTCACTCTCTCACACTGTCACTCTCACACACAGCCACTCTCACACTGTCACTCTCTCACACTGTCATTCCCACACTGTCACTCTCTCACCCTCTCACTCTCTCACAGTCACGCTCTCACACTGCCACTCTCTCACACTGTCACACGCTCACACTGTCACTATCTCATACCGTCAGTCTCACAATGTCACTCCCTCACACTGTCACTCTCCCACACTGTCACTCTCTCACACTGTCACTCTCTCACTGTCACTCACACTGTCACGCTCTCACACTGTCACTCTCTCACACTTTCACTCCCACAGACACTCTCACACACTGTCACTCTCAGCCTGTCACTCTCACACTGTCACTCTCTCACACTGTTACTCACTTACTGTCACACACTCACACGGTCACTCTCACGCACAGTCATTCCCATGCTGTCACTCTCACACAGTCACTCTCTCACATTCACTCTCACACAGTCACTCTCTTTCACAGTCACTCTCACACTGTCATTCTCTCACACTGTCACACTCACACTGTCACTCTCTCACACTGTTACTCACTCACTGTCACTCTCTCACACTGTTACTCTCACACACTTTCACTCCCACAGACACTCTCACACACGGTCACTCTCAGCCTGTCACTCTCACACTGTCACTCTCTCACACTGTTACTCACTTACTGTCACACTCTCACACGGTCACTCTCACGCACAGTCATTCCCATGCTGTCACTCTCACACAGTCACTCTCACACAGTAACTCTCACACATAGTCACTCTCACACTCTCATTCTCACACTGTCACTCTATCACACTCTCACTCTCACACTGGCACTCTCTCACACTTTCACTCCCACAGACACTCTCACACACTGTCACTCTCAGCCTGTCACTCTCACACTGTCACTCTCTCACACTGTTACTCACTTACTGTCACACTCTCACACGGTCACTCTCACGCACAGTCATTCCCATGCTGTCACTCTCACACAGTCACTCTCTCACATTCACTCTCACACAGTCACTCTCTTTCACAGTCACTCTCACACTGTCATTCTCACACTGTCATTCTCTCACGCTGTCAATCTGTCAAACTGTCACTCTCAGACCGTCACTCTCACGCTGTCACTCTCTTACACTGTCACTCTCTCACACTGTCACTCCCGTACTGTCACTCTCGCACTGTTACTCTCTCACACTGTTACTCAGTCACTGTCACTCTCTCTCACTGTCACTCTCTCACACTCGCATTCCCACAAGTCACTCTCACACTGTCACTCTCTCACACTATCAGTCCCACACTGTCACTCTCTCACTCTGTCACTCACTCACAGTCACTCTCACACACAGTCACTCCTCCACTGTCACTCTCTCACGCCGTCACTCTCAAACACTGTCACTCTCTCTCACTGTCACTCTCATACACTGTCAATCTCTCTCACTGTCAGTCTCACATTGTCACTTTCTCACGCTGTCACTCTCTCACACTGTCACTCTCTCACACTGTCACTCCCGCACTGTCACTCTCACACTGTTACTCTCTCACACTGTTACTCAGTCACTGTCACTCTCTCTCACTGTCACTCTCTCACACTCTCATTCGCACACAGTCACCCTCACACTGTCACTCTCTCACACTATCATTCCCACACTGTCCCTCTCTCACACTGTCACTCACTCACTGTCACTCACACACACAGTCACTCCTCCACTGTCACTCTCTCACACTGTCACTCTCTCACACTGTCACTCTCACACACAGCCACTCTCACACTGTCACTCTCTCACACTGTCATTCCCACACTGTCACACGCTCACACTGTCACTATCTCATACCGTCAGTCTCACAATGTCACTCCCTCACACTGTCACACGCTCACACTGTCACTATCTCATACCGTCAGTCTCACAATGTCACTCCCTCACACTGTCACTCTCCCGCACTGTCACTCTCTCACACTGTTACTCTCTCACACTGTTACTCAGTCACTGTCACTCTCTCACTGTCACTCTCTCACACTCTCATTCCCACACAGTCACTCTCACACTGTCACTCTCTCACACTATCATTCCCACACTGTCACTCTCTCACACTGTCACTCACTCACAGTCACTCTCACACACAGTCACTCCTCCGCTGTCACTCTCTCACACTGTCACTCTTTCACACTGTCACTCTCTCACACTTTCACTCCCACACAGTCACTCTCACACACTGTCACGCTCTCAAACTGTCACTCTCTCACACTGTCACACTCACACTGTCACTCTCTCACACTGTTACTCACTGTCACTCTCTCACACTGTCACTCTCACACACAGTCACTCTCACAATGTCACTCTCTCACAATATCATTCCCACACTGTCACTCTCTCACCCTCTCACTCTCTCACCCTCTCACTCTCTCACAGTCACTCTCACACAGTCACTCTCACACAGTCACTCTCACACTCTCATTCTCACACTGTCACTCTCTCATACTGTCACTCTATCACACTGTCACTCTCACACTGGCACTCTCTCACACTGTCACTCTCATACACTGTCACACTCTCTCACTGTCACTCTCGCACGCTGTCACTCTCTCACGCTGTCACTCTCATACACTGTCACTCTCTCTCCCGGTCAGTCTCACATTGTCACTCTCTCACGCTGTCACTCTCTCACACTGTCACTCTCTCACACTGTCACTCCCGCACTGTCACTCTCACACTGTTACTCTCTCACACTGTTACTCAGTCACTGTCACTCTCTCTCACTGTCACTCTCTCACACTCTCATTCACACACAGTCACTCTCACACTGTCACTCTCTCACACTATCATTCCCACACAGTCACTCTCTCACACTGTCACTCACTCACTGTCACTCTCACACACAGTCACTCCTCCACTGTCACTCTCTCACACTGTCACTCTCTCACACTCTCACTCTCTCACACTTTCACTTCCACACAGTCACTCTCACACACTGTCACGCTCTCAAACTGTCACTCTCTCACACTGTCACACTCACACTGTCACTCTCTCACGCTGTTACTCACTCACTGTCACTCTCTCACACTGTTACTCTCACACACAGCCACTCTCACACTGTCACTCTCTCACACTGTCATTCCCACACTGTCACTCTCTCACCCTCTCACTCTCTCACAGTCACGCTCTCACACTGCCACTCTCTCACACTGTCACACGTTCACACTGTCACTATCTCATACCGTCAGTCTCACAATGTCACTCCCTCACACTGTCACTCTTCCACACTGTCACTCTCTCACACTGTCACTCTCTCACTGTCACTCACACTGTCATGCTTTCACACTGTCATTCTCTCACACTTTCACTCCCACGGACACACTCACACACTGACACTCTCAGCCTGTCACTCTCACACTGTCACTCTCTCACACTGTTACTCACTTACTGTCACACTCTCACACGGTCACTCTCACGCACAGTCATTCCCATGCTGTCACTCTCACACAGTCACTCTCACACAGTCACTCTCACACATAGTCACACTCACACTCTCACTCTCACACTGGCACTCTCTCACACGGTCACTCTCATACACTGTCTCTCTCTCTCACTGTCACTCTCGCACGCTGTCACTCTCTCACACTGTCACTCTCATACACTGTCATCTCTCTCACTGTCAGTCTCACATTGTCACTCTCTCACGCTGTCACTCTCTCACACTGTCACTCTCTCACACTGTCACTCCCGCACTGTCACTCTCACACTGTTACTCTCTCACACTGTTACTCAGTCACTGTCACTCTCTCACACTGTCACTCACTCACAGTCACTCTCACACACAGTCACTCCTCCACTGTCACTCTCTCACACTGTCACTCTCTCACACTTTCACTCCCACACAGTCACTCTCACACGCTGTCACGCTCTCAAACTGTCACTCTCTCACACTGTCACACTCGCACTGTCACTCTCTCACACTGTTACTCACTCACTGTCACTCTCTCACACTGTCACTCTCACACACAGCCACTCTCACACTGTCACTCTCTCACACTGTCATTCCCACACTGTCACTCTCTCACCCTCTCACTCTCTCACAGTCACGCTCTCACACTGCCACTCTCTCACACTGTCACACGCTCACACTGTCACTATCTCATACCGTCAGTCTCACAATGTCACTCCCTCACACTGTCACTCTCCCACACTGTCACTCTCTCACACTGTCACTCTCTCACTGTCACTCACACTGTCACGCTCTCACACTGGCACTCTCTCACACTTTCACTCCCACAGACACTCTCACACACTGTCACTCTCAGCCTGTCACTCTCACACTGTCACTCTCTCACACTGTTACTCACTTACTGTCACACACTCACACGGTCACTCTCATGCACAGTCATTCCCATGCTGTCACTCTCACACAGTCACTCTCTCACATTCACTCTCACACAGTCACTCTCTTTCACAGTCACTCTCACACTGTCATTCTCACACTGTCATTCTCTCACGCTGTCAATCTGTCAAACTGTCACTCTCAGACCGTCACTCTCACGCTGTCACTCTCTTACACTGTCACTCTCTCACACTGTCACTCCCGTACTGCCACTCTCGCACTGTTACTCTCTCACACTGTTACTCAGTCACTGTCACTCTCTCTCACTGTCACTCTCTCACACTCGCATTCCCACAAGTCACTCTCACACTGTCACTCTCTCACACTATCATTCCCACACTGTCACTCTCTCACTCTGTCACTCACTCACAGTCACTCTCACACACAGTCACTCCTCCACTGTCACTCTCTCACGCCGTCACTCTCAAACACTGTCACTCTCTCTCACTGTCACTCTCATACACTGTCAATCTCTCTCACTGTCAGTCTCACATTGTCACTTTCTCACGCTGTCACTCTCTCACACTGTCACTCTCTCACACTGTCACTCCCGCACTGTCACTCTCACACTGTTACTCTCTCACACTGTTACTCTCACACACAGCCACTCTCACACTGTCACTCTCTCACACTGTCATTCCCACACTGTCACTCTCTCACCCTCTCACTCTCTCACAGTCACGCTCTCACACTGCCACTCTCTCACACTGTCACACGTTCACACTGTCACTATCTCATACCGTCAGTCTCACAATGTCACTCCCTCACACTGTCACTCTTCCACACTGTCACTCTCTCACACTGTCACTCTCTCACTGTCACTCACACTGTCATGCTTTCACACTGTCATTCTCTCACACTTTCACTCCCACGGACACACTCACACACTGACACTCTCAGCCTGTCACTCTCACACTGTCACTCTCTCACACTGTTACTCACTTACTGTCACACTCTCACACGGTCACTCTCACGCACAGTCATTCCCATGCTGTCACTCTCACACAGTCACTCTCACACAGTCACTCTCACACATAGTCACACTCACACTCTCACTCTCACACTGGCACTCTCTCACACGGTCACTCTCATACACTGTCTCTCTCTCTCACTGTCACTCTCGCACGCTGTCACTCTCTCACACTGTCACTCTCATACACTGTCATCTCTCTCACTGTCAGTCTCACATTGTCACTCTCTCACGCTGTCACTCTCTCACACTGTCACTCTCTCACACTGTCACTCCCGCACTGTCACTCTCACACTGTTACTCTCTCACACTGTTACACAGTCACTGTCACTCTCTCACACTGTCACTCACTCACAGTCACTCTCACACACAGTCACTCCTCCACTGTCACTCTCTCACACTGTCACTCTCTCACACTTTCACTCCCACACAGTCACTCTCACACGCTGTCACGCTCTCAAACTGTCACTCTCTCACACTGTCACACTCGCACTGTCACTCTCTCACACTGTTACTCACTCACTGTCACTCTCTCACACTGTCACTCTCACACACAGCCACTCTCACACTGTCACTCTCTCACACTGTCATTCCCACACTGTCACTCTCTCACCCTCTCACTCTCTCACAGTCACGCTCTCACACTGCCACTCTCTCACACTGTCACACGCTCACACTGTCACTATCTCATACCGTCAGTCTCACAATGTCACTCCCTCACACTGTCACTCTCCCACACTGTCACTCTCTCACACTGTCACTCTCTCACTGTCACTCACACTGTCACGCTCTCACACTGTCACTCTCTCACACTTTCACTCCCACAGACACTCTCACACACTGTCACTCTCAGCCTGTCACTCTCACACTGTCACTCTCTCACACTGTTACTCACTTACTGTCACACACTCACACGGTCACTCTCACGCACAGTCATTCCCATGCTGTCACTCTCACACAGTCACTCTCTCACATTCACTCTCACACAGTCACTCTCTTTCACAGTCACTCTCACACTGTCATTCTCACACTGTCATTCTCTCACGCTGTCAATCTGTCAAACTGTCACTCTCAGACCGTCACTCTCACGCTGTCACTCTCTTACACTGTCACTCTCTCACACTGTCACTCCCGTACTGTCACTCTCGCACTGTTACTCTCTCACACTGTTACTCAGTCACTGTCACTCTCTCTCACTGTCACTCTCTCACACTCGCATTCCCACAAGTCACTCTCACACTGTCACTCTCTCACACTATCAGTCCCACACTGTCACTCTCTCACACTGTCACTCCCGTACTGTCACTCTCGCACTGTTACTCTCTCACACTGTTACTCAGTCACTGTCACTCTCTCTCACTGTCACTCTCTCACACTCGCATTCCCACAAGTCACTCTCACACTGTCACTCTCTCACACTATCAGTCCCACACTGTCACTCTCTCACTCTGTCACTCACTCACAGTCACTCTCACACACAGTCACTCCTCCACTGTCACTCTCTCACGCCGTCACTCTCAAACACTGTCACTCTCTCTCACTGTCACTCTCATACACTGTCAATCTCTCTCACTGTCAGTCTCACATTGTCACTTTCTCACGCTGTCACTCTCTCACACTGTCACTCCCGCACTGTCACTCTCACACTGTTACTCTCTCACACTGTTACTCAGTCACTGTCACTCTCTCTCACTGTCACTCTCTCACACTCTCATTCACACACAGTCACCCTCACACTGTCACTCTCTCACACTATCATTCCCACACTGTCCCTCTCTCACACTGTCACTCACTCACTGTCACTCACACACACAGTCACTCCTCCACTGTCACTCTCTCACACTGTCACTCTCTCACACTGTCACTCTCACACACAGCCACTCTCACACTGTCACTCTCTCACACTGTCATTCCCACACTGTCACACGCTCACACTGTCACTATCTCATACCGTCAGTCTCACAATGTCACTCCCTCACACTGTCACACGCTCACACTGTCACTATCTCATACCGTCAGTCTCACAATGTCACTCCCTCACACTGTCACTCTCCCGCACTGTCACTCTCTCACACTGTTACTCTCTCACACTGTTACTCAGTCACTGTCACTCTCTCACTGTCACTCTCTCACACTCTCATTCCCACACAGTCACTCTCACACTGTCACTCTCTCACACTATCATTCCCACACTGTCACTCTCTCACACTGTCACTCACTCACTGTCACTCTCACACACAGTCACTCCTCCACTGTCACTCTCTCACACTGTCACTCTCTCACACTCTCACTCTCTCACACTTTCACTCCCACACAGTCACTCTCACACGCTGTCACGCTCTCAAACTGTCACTCTCTCACACTGTCACACTCGCACTGTCACTCTCTCACACTGTTACTCACTCACTGTCACTCTCTCACACTGTCACTCTCACACACAGCCACTCTCACACTGTCACTCTCTCACACTGTCATTCCCACACTGTCACTCTCTCACCCTCTCACTCTCTCACAGTCACGCTCTCACACTGCCACTCTCTCACACTGTCACACGCTCACACTGTCACTATCTCATACCGTCAGTCTCACAATGTCACTCCCTCACACTGTCACTCTCCCACACTGTCACTCTCTCACACTGTCACTCTCTCACTGTCACTCACACTGTCACGCTCTCACACTGTCACTCTCTCACACTTTCACTCCCACAGACACTCTCACACACTGTCACTCTCAGCCTGTCACTCTCACACTGTCACTCTCTCACACTGTTACTCACTTACTGTCACACTCTCACACGGTCACTCTCACGCACAGTCATTCCCATGCTGTCACTCTCACACAGTCACTCTCACACAGTAACTCTCACACATAGTCACTCTCACACTCTCATTCTCACACTGTCACTCTATCACACTTTCACTCTCACACTGGCACTCTCTCACACGGTCACTCTCATACACTGTCACTCTCTCTCACTGTCTCTCTCGCAGGCTGTCACTCTCTCACACTGTCACTCTCACACTGTCACTCACACTGTCACGGTCTCACACTGTCACTCTCTCACACTTTCACTCCCACAGACACTCTCACACACTGTCACTCTCAGCCTGTCACTCTCACACTGTCACTCTCTCACACTGTTACTCACTTACTGTCACACTCTCACACGGTCACTCTCACGCACAGTCATTCCCATGCTGTCACTCTCACACAGTCACTCTCACACAGTCACTCTCACACATAGTCACTCTCACACTCTCATTCTCACCCTGTCACTTTCACACTGTCACTCTCTCACACTGTTACTCACTTACTGTCACTCTCTCACACTGTCACTCTCACACACAGTCATTCCCATGCTGTCACTGTCTCACACTGTCACTCTCACACAGTCACTCTCACACATAGTCACTCTCACACTCTCATTCTCACACTGTCACTCAATCACACTGTCACTCTCTCATACTGTCACTCTATCACACTGTCACTCTCACACTGGCACTCTCTCACACTGTACACTCTCATACACTGTCACTCTCTCTCACTGTAACTCTCGCACGCTGTCACTCTCTCACACTGTCACTCTCATACACAGTCACTCTCTCTCACTGTCAGTCTCACATTGTCACTCTCTCACGCTGTCAATCTGTCAAACTGTCACTCTCTCACACTGTCACTCCCGTACTGTCACTCTCACACTGTTACTCTCTCACACTGTTACTCAGTCACTGTCACTCTCTCTCTCACTGTCACTCTCTCACACTCGCATTCCCACAAGTCACTCTCACACTGTCACTCTCTCACACTATCAGTCCCACACTGTCACTCTCTCACTCTGTCACTCACTCACAGTCACTCTCACACACAGTCACTCCTCCACTGTCACTCTCTCACGCCGTCACTCTCAAACACTGTCACTCTCTCTCACTGTCACTCTCATACACTGTCAATCTCTCTCACTGTCAGTCTCACATTGTCACTTTCTCACGCTGCCACTCTCTCACACTGTCACTCTCTCACACTGTCACTCCCGCACTGTCACTCTCACACTGTTACTCTCTCACACTTTTACTCAGTCACTGTCACTCTCTCTCACTGTCACTCTCTCACACTCTCATCGCACACAGTCACTCTCACACTGTCACTCTCTCACACTGTCACTCTCTCACACTCTCACTCTCTCACACTTTCACTTCCACACAGTCACTCTCACACACTGTCACGCTCTCAAACTGTCACTCTCTCACACTGTCACACTCGCACTGTCACTCTCTCACACTGTTACTCACTCACTGTCACTCTCTCACACTGTCACTCTCACACACAGCCACTCTCACAATGTCACTCTCTCACACTGTCATTCCCACACTGTCACTCTCTCACCCTCTCACTCTCTCACAGTCACGCTCTCACACTGCCACTCTCTCACACTGTCACACGCTCACACTGTCACTATCTCATACCGTCAGTCTCACAATGTCACTCCCTCACACTGTCACTCTCCCACACTGTCACTCTCTCACACTGTCACTCTCTCACTGTCACTCACACTGTCACGCTCTCACACTGTCACTCTCTCACACTTTCACTCCCACAGACACTCTCACACACTGTCACTCTCAGCCTGTCACTCTCACACTGTCACTCTCTCACACTGTTACTCACTTACTGTCACACTCTCACACGGTCACTCTCACGCACAGTCATTCCCATGCTGTCACTCTCACACAGTCACTCTCACACAGTCACTCTCACACATAGTCACTCTCACACTCTCATTCTCACACTGTCACTCTATCACACTTTCACTCTCACACTGGCACTCTCTCACACGGTCACTCTCATACACTGTCACTCTCTCTCACTGTCTCTCTCGCAGGCTGTCACTCTCTCACACTGTCACTCTCACACTGTCACTCACACTGTCACGGTCTCACACTGTCACTCTCTCACACTTTCACTCCCACAGACACTCTCACACACTGTCACTCTCAGCCTGTCACTCTCACACTGTCACTCTCTCACACTGTTACACACTTACTGTCACACTCTCACACGGTCACTCTCACGCACAGTCATTCCCATGCTGTCACTCTCACACAGTCACTCTCACACAGTCACTCTCACACATAGTCACTCTCACACTCTCATTCTCACCCTGTCACTTTCACACTGTCACTCTCTCACACTGTTACTCACTTACTGTCACTCTCTCACACCGTCACTCTCACACACAGTCATTCCCATGCTGTCACTGTCTCACACTGTCACTCTCACACAGTCACTCTCACACATAGTCACTCTCACACTCTCATTCTCACACTGTCACTCAATCACACTGTCACTCTCTCATACTGTCACTCTATCACACTGTCACTCTCACACTGGCACTCTCTCACACTGTACACTCTCATACACTGTCACTCTCTCTCACTGTAACTCTCGCACGCTGTCACTCTCTCACACTGTCACTCTCATACACAGTCACTCTCTCTCACTGTCAGTCTCACATTGTCACTCTCTCACGCTGTCAATCTGTCAAACTGTCACTCTCTCACACTGTCACTCCCGTACTGTCACTCTCACACTGTTACTCTCTCACACTGTTACTCAGTCACTGTCACTCTCTCTCTCACTGTCACTCTCTCACACTCGCATTCCCACAAGTCACTCTCACACTGTCACTCTCTCACACTATCAGTCCCACACTGTCACTCTCTCACTCTGTCACTCACTCACAGTCACTCTCACACACAGTCACTCCTCCACTGTCACTCTCTCACGCCGTCACTCTCTCACACTGTCACTCTCTCACACTGTCACTCCCGCACTGTCACTCTCACACTGTTACTCTCTCACACTTTTACTCAGTCACTGTCACTCTCTCTCACTGTCACTCTCTCACACTCTCATCGCACACAGTCACTCTCACACTGTCACTCTCTCACACTGTCACTCTCTCACACTCTCACTCTCTCACACTTTCACTTCCACACAGTCACTCTCACACACTGTCACGCTCTCAAACTGTCACTCTCTCACACTGTCACACTCACACTGTCACTCTCTCACACTGTTACTCACTCACTGTCACTTTCTCACACTGTCACTCTCACACACAGCCACTCTCACAATGTCACTCTCTCACACTGTCATTCCCACACTGTCACTCTCTCACCCTCTCACTCTCTCACAGTCACGCTCTCACACTGCCACTCTCTCACACTGTCACACGCTCACACTGTCACTATCTCATACCGTCAGTCTCACAATGTCACTCCCTCACACTGTCACTCTCCCGCACTGTCACTCTCTCACACTGTTACTCTCTCACACTGTTACTCAGTCACTGTCACTCTCTCACTGTCACTCTCTCACACTCTCATTCCCACACAGTCACTCTCACACTGTCACTCACTCACACTATCATTCCCACACTGTCACTCTCTCACACTGTCACTCACTCACAGTCACTCTCACACACAGTCACTCCTCCGCTGTCACTCTCTCAAACTGTCACTCTTTCACACTGTCACTCTCTCACACGTTCACTCCCAAACAGTCACTCTCACACTGTCACGCTCTCACACTGTCACTCTCTCAAACTGTTACTCACTGTCCCTCTCTCACACTGTCACTCTCACACACAGTCACTCTCACAATGTCACTCTCTCACAATATCATTCCCACACTGTCACTCTCTCACCCTCTCACTCTCTCACAGTCACTCTCACACAGTCACTCTCACACAGTCACTCTCACACTCTCATTCTCACACTGTCACTCTCTCATACTGTCACTCTATCACACTGTCACTCTCACACTGGCACTCTCTCACACTGTCACTCTCATACACTGTCACTCTCTCTCACTGTCACTCTCTCACACTATCAGTCCAACACTGTCACTCTCTCACTCTGTCACTCACTCACAGTCACTCTCACACACAGTCACTCCTCCGCTGTCACTCTCTCACACTGTCACTCTTTCACACTGTCACTCTCTCACACTTTCACTCCCACACAGTCACTCTCACACACTGTCACGCTCTCAAACTGTCACTCTCTCACACTGTCACACTCACACTGTCACTCTCTCACACTGTTACTCACTGTCACTCTCTCACACTGTCACTCTCACACACAGTCACTCTCACAATGTCACTCTCTCACAATATCATTCCCACTCTGTCACTCTCTCACCCTCTCACTCTCTCACAGTCACTCTCACACAGTCACTCTCACACAGTCACTCTCACACTCTCATTCTCACAATGTCACACTCTCATACTGTCACTCTATCACACTGTCACTCTCACACTGGCACTCTCTCACACTGTCACTCCCGCACTGTCACTCTCACACTGTTACTCTCTCACACTGTTACTCAGTCACTGTCACTCTCTCTCACTGTCACTCTCTCACACTGTCACTCCCGCACTGTCACTCTCACACTGTTACTCTCTCACACTGTTACTCAGTCACTGTCACTCTCTCTCACTGTCACTCTCTCACACTCTCATTCGCACACAGTCACTCTCACACTGTCACTCTCTCACACTGTCACTCTCTCACACTCTCACTCTCTCACACTTTCACTTCCAGACAGTCACTCTCACACACTGTCACGCTCTCAAACTGTCACTCTCTCACACTGTCACACTCACACTGTCACTCTCTCACACTGTTACTCACTCACTGTCACTTTCTCACACTGTCACTCTCACACACAGCCACTCTCACACTGTCACTCTCTCACACTGTCATTCCCACACTGTCACTCTCTCACCCTCTCACTCTCTCACAGTCACGCTCTCACACTGCCACTCTCTCACACTGTCACACGCTCACACTGTCACTATCTCATACCGTCAGTCTCACAATGTCACTCCCTCACACTGTCACTCTCCCGCACTGTCACTCTCTCACACTGTTACTCTCTCACACTGTTACTCAGTCACTGTCACTCTCTCACTGTCACTCTCTCACACTCTCATTCCCACACAGTCACTCTCACACTGTCACTCTCTCACACTATCATTCCCACACTGTCACTCTCTCACACTGTCACTCACTCACAGTCACTCTCACACACAGTCACTCCTCCGCTGTCACTCTCTCACACTGTCACTCTTTCACACTGTCACTCTCTCACACTTTCACTCCCACAGTCACTCTCACACACTGTCACGCTCTCAAACTGTCACTCTCTCACACTGTCACACTCACACTGTCACTCTCACAATGTCACTCACTCACAATATCATTCCCACACTGTCACTCTCTCACCCTCTCACTCTCTCACAGTCACTCTCACACAGTCACTCTCACACAGTCACTCTCACACTCTCATTCTCACGCTGTCACTCTCTCATACTGTCACTCTATCACACTGTCACTCTCACACTGGCACTCTCTCACACTGTCACTCTCATACACTGTCACTCTCTCTCACTGTCACTCTCGCACGCTGTCACTCTCTCACGCTGTCACTCTCATACACTGTCACTCTCCCTGTCAGTCTCACATTGTCACTCTCTCACGCTGTCACTCTCTCACACTGTCACTCTCTGACACTGTCACTCCCGCACTGTCACTCTCACACTGTTACTCTCTCACACTGTTACTCAGTCACTGTCACTCTCTCTCACTCTCACTCTCTCACACTCTCATTCGCACACAGTCACTCTCACACTGTAACTCTCTCACACTATCATTCCCACACTGTCACTCTCTCACACTGTCACTCACTCACTGTCACTCTCACACACAGTCACTCCTCCACTGTCACTCTCTCACACTGTCACTCTCTCACACTCTCACTCTCTCACACTTTCACTTCCACACAGTCACTCTCACACACTGTCACGCTCTCAAACTGTCACTCTCTCACACTGTCACACTCACACTGTCACTCTCTCACACTGTTACTCACTCACTGTCACTCTCTCACACTGTCACTCTCACACACAGCCACTCTCACACTGTCACTCTCTCACACTGTCATTCCCACACTGTCACTCTCTCACCCTCTCACTCTCTCACAGTCACGCTCTCACACTGCCACTCTCTCACACTGTCACACGCTCACACTGTCACTATCTCATACCGTCAGTCTCACAAAGTCACTCCTTCACACTGTCACTCTCCCACACTGTCACTCTCTCACACTGTCACTCTCTCACTGTCACTCACACTGTCACGCTCTCACACTGTCACTCTCTCACACTTTCACTCCCACAGACACTCTCACACACGGTCACTCTCAGCCTGTCACTCTCACACTGTCACTCTCTCACACTGTTACTCACTTACTGTCACACTCTCACACGGTCACTCTCACGCACAGTCATTCCCATGCTGTCACTCTCACACAGTCACTCTCACACAGTAACTCTCACACATAGTCACTCTCACACTCTCATTCTCACACTGTCACTCTATCACACTCTCACTCTCACACTGGCACTCTCTCACACTTTCACTCCCACAGTCACTCTCACACACTGTCACTCTCAGCCTGTCACTCTCACACTGTCACTCTCTCACACTGTTACTCACTTACTGTCACACTCTCACACGGTCACTCTCACGCACAGTCATTCCCATGCTGTCACTCTCACACAGTCACTCTCTCACATTCACTCTCACACAGTCACTCTCTTTCACAGTCACTCTCACACTGTCATTCTCACACTGTCATTCTCTCACGCTGTCAATCTGTCAAACTGTCACTCTCAGACCGTCACTCTCACGCTGTCACTCTCTTACACTGTCACTCTCTCACACTGTCACTCCCGTACTGTCACTCTCGCACTGTTACTCTCTCACACTGTTACTCAGTCACTGTCACTCTCTCTCACTGTCACTCTCTCACACTCGCATTCCCACAAGTCACTCTCACACTGTCACTCTCTCACACTATCAGTCCCACACTGTCACTCTCTCACTCTGTCACTCACTCACAGTCACTCTCACACACAGTCACTCCTCCACTGTCACTCTCTCACGCCGTCACTCTCAAACACTGTCACTCTCTCTCACTGTCACTCTCATACACTGTCAATCTCTCTCACTGTCAGTCTCACATTGTCACTTTCTCACGCTGTCACTCTCTCACACTGTCACTCTCTCACACTGTCACTCCCGCACTGTCACTCTCACACTGTTACTCTCTCACACTGTTACTCAGTCACTGTCACTCTCTCTCACTGTCACTCTCTCACACTCTCATTCACACACAGTCACTCTCACACTGTCACTCTCTCACACTATCATTCCCACACTGTCACTCTCTCACACTGTCACTCACTCACTGTCACTCACACGCACAGTCACTCCTCCACTGTCACTCTCTCACACTGTCATTCCCACACTGTCACTCTCTCACCCTCTCACTCTCTCACAGTCACGCTCTCACACTGCCACTCTCTCACACTGTCACACGCTCACACTGTCACTATCTCATACCGTCAGTCTCACAAAGTCACTCCTTCACACTGTCACTCTCCCACACTGTCACTCTCTCACACTGTCACTCTCTCACTGTCACTCACACTGTCACGCTCTCACACTGTCACTCTCTCACACTTTCACTCCCACAGACACTCTCACACACGGTCACTCTCAGCCTGTCACTCTCACACTGTCACTCTCTCACACTGTTACTCACTTACTGTCACACTCTCACACGGTCACTCTCACGCACAGTCATTCCCATGCTGTCACTCTCACACAGTCAATCTCACACAGTAACTCTCACACATAGTCACTCTCACACTCTCATTCTCACACTGTCACTCTATCACACTCTCACTCTCACACTGGCACTCTCTCACACTTTCACTCCCACAGTCACTCTCACACACTGTCACTCTCAGCCTGTCACTCTCACACTGTCACTCTCTCACACTGTTACTCACTTACTGTCACACTCTCACACGGTCACTCTCACGCACAGTCATTCCCATGCTGTCACTCTCACACAGTCACTCTCTCACATTCACTCTCACACAGTCACTCTCTTTCACAGTCACTCTCACACTGTCATTCTCACACTGTCATTCTCTCACGCTGTCAATCTGTCAAACTGTCACTCTCAGACCGTCACTCTCACGCTGTCACTCTCTTACACTGTCACTCTCTCACACTGTCACTCCCGTACTGTCACTCTCGCACTGTTACTCTCTCACACTGTTACTCAGTCACTGTCACTCTCTCTCACTGTCACTCTCTCACACTCGCATTCCCACAAGTCACTCTCACACTGTCACTCTCTCACACTATCAGTCCCACACTGTCACTCTCTCACTCTGTCACTCACTCACAGTCACTCTCACACACAGTCACTCCTCCACTGTCACTCTCTCACGCCGTCACTCTTAAACACTGTCACTCTCTCTCACTGTCACTCTCATACACTGTCAATCTCTCTCACTGTCAGTCTCACATTGTCACTTTCTCACGCTGTCACTCTCTCACACTGTCACTCTCTCACACTGTCACTCCCGCACTGTCACTCTCACACTGTTACTCTCTCACACTGTTACTCAGTCACTGTCACTCTCTCTCACTGTCACTCTCTCACACTCTCATTCACACACAGTCACTCTCACACTGTCACTCTCTCACACTATCATTCCCACACTGTCACTCTCTCACACTGTCACTCACTCACTGTCACTCACACACACAGTCACTCCTCCACTGTCACTCTCTCACACTCTCACTCTCTCACACTCTCACTCTCTCACACTTTCACTTCCACACAGTCACTCTCACACACTGTCACGCTCTCAAACTGTCACTCTCTCACACTGTCACACTCACACTGTCACTCTCTCACACTGTTACTCACTCACTGTCACTTTCTCACACTGTCACTCTCACACACAGCCACTCTCACACTGTCACTCTCTCACACTGTCATTCCCACACTGTCACTCTCTCACCCTCTCACTCTCTCACAGTCACGCTCTCACACTGCCACTCTCTCACACTGTCACACGCTCACACTGTCACTATCTCATACCGTCAGTCTCACAATGTCACTCCCTCACACTGTCACTCTCCCGCACTGTCACTCTCTCACACTGTTACTCTCTCACACTGTTACTCAGTCACTGTCACTCTCTCACTGTCACTCTCTCACACTCTCATTCCCACACAGTCACTCTCACACTGTCACTCTCTCACACTATCATTCCCACACTGTCACTCTCTCACACTGTCACTCACTCACAGTCACTCTCACACACAGTCACTCCTCCGCTGTCACTCTCTCACACTGTCACTCTTTCACACTGTCACTCTCTCACACTTTCACTCCCACACAGTCACTCTCACACACTGTCACGCTCTCAAACTGTCACTCTCTCACACTGTCACACTCACACTGTCACTCTCTCACACTGTTATTCACTGTCACTCTCTCACACTGTCACTCTCACACACAGTCACTCTCACAATGTCACTCTCTCACAATATCATTCCCACACTGTCACTCTCTCACCCTCTCACTCTCTCACCCTCTCACTCTCTCACAGTCACTCTCACACAGTCACTCTCACACAGTCACTCTCACACTCTCATTCTCACACTGTCACTCTCTCATACTGTCACTCTATCACACTGTTACTCTCACACTGGCACTCTCTCACACTGTCACTCTCATACACTGTCACACTCTCTCACTGTCACTCTCGCACGCTGTCACTCTCTCACGCTGTCACTCTCATACACTGTCACTCTCTCTCCCTGTCAGTCTCACATTGTCACTCTCTCACGCTGTCACTCTCTCACACTGTCACTCTCTCACACTGTCACTCCCGCACTGTCACTCTCACACTGTTACTCTCTCACACTGTTACGCAGTCACTGTCACTCTCTCTCACTGTCACTCTCTCACACTCTCATTCACACACAGTCACTCTCACACTGTCACTCTCTCACACTATCATTCCCACACTGTCACTCTCTCACACTGTCACTCACTCACTGTCACTCTCACACACAGTCACTCCTCCACTGTCACTCTCTCACACTGTCACTCTCTCACACTCTCACTCTCTCACACTTTCACTTCCACACAGTCACTCTCACACACTGTCACGCTCTCAAACTGTCACTCTCTCACACTGTCACACTCACACTGTCACTCTCTCACACTGTTATTCACTGTCACTCTCTCACACTGTCACTCTCACACACAGCCACTCTCACACTGTCACTCTCTCACACTGCCATTCCCACACTGTCACTCTCTCACCCTCTCACTCTCTCACAGTCACCCTCTCACACTGCCACTCTCTCACACTGTCACACGTTCACACTGTCACTATCTCATACCGTCAGTCTCACAATGTCACTCCCTCACACTGTCACTCTCCCACACTGTCACTCTCTCACACTGTCACTCTCTCACTGTCACTCACACTGTCACGCTCTCACACTGTCACTCTCTCACACTTTCACTCCCACAGACACTCTCACACACTGTCACTCTCAGCCTGTCACTCTCACACTGTCACTCTCTCACACTGTTACTCACTTACAGTCACACTCTCACACGGTCACTCTCATGCACAGTCATTCCCATGCTGTCACTCTCACACAGTCACTCTCACACAGTCACTCTCACACATAGTCACTCTCACACTCTCATTCTCACACTGTCACTCTATCACACTTTCACTCTCACACTGGCACTCTCTCACACGGTCACTCTCATACACTGTCACTCTCTCTCACTGTCTCTCTCGCACGCTGTCACTCTCTCACACTGTCACTCTCATACACTGTCATCTCTCTCACTGTCAGTCTCACATTGTCACTCTCTCACGCTGTCACTCTCTCACACTGTCACTCTCTCACACTGTCACTCCCGCACTGTCACTCTCACACTGTTACTCTCTCACACTGTTACTCAGTCACTGTCACTCTCTCACTGTCAGTCTCTCACACTCTCATTCCCACACAGTCACTCTCACACTGTCACTCTCTCACACTATCATTCCCACACTGTCACTCTCTCACACTGTCACTCACTCACAGTCACTCTCACACACAGTCACTCCTCCACTGTCACTCTCTCACAGTCACTCTCACACACTTTCACTCCCACACAGTCACTCTCACACACTGTCACGCTCTCAAACTGTCACTCTCTCACACTGTCACACTCACACTGTCACTCTCTCACACTGTTACTCACTGTCACTCTCTCACACAGTCACTCTCACAATGTCACTCTCTCACAATATCATTCCTACACTGTCACTCTCTCACCCTCTCACCCTCTCACAGTCACTCTCACACAGTCACACTCACACAGTCACTCTCACACTCTCATTCTCACACTGTCACTCTCTCATACTGTCACTCTATCACACTGTCACTCTCACACTGGCACTCTCTCACACTGTCACTCTCATACACTGTCACTCTCTCTCACTGTCACTCTCGCACGCTGTCACTCTCTCACGCTGTCACTCTCATCCACTGTCACTCTCTCTCCCTGTCAGTCTCACATTGTCACTCTCTCACGCTGTCACTCTCTCACACTGTCACTCTCTCACACTGTCACTCCCGCACTGTCACTCTCACACTGTTACTCTCTCACACTGTTACTCAGTCACTGTCACTCTCTCTCACTGTCACTCTCTCACACTGTCACTCCCGCACTGTCACTCTCACACTGTTACTCTTTCACACTGTTACTCAGTCACTGTCACTCTCTCTCACTGTCACTCTCTCACACTCTCATTCGCACACAGTCACTCTCACACTGTTACTCTCTCACACTGTCACTCTCTCACACTCTCACTCTCTCACACTTTCAGTTCCACATCGTCACTCTCACACACTGTCACGCTCTCAAACTGTCACTCTCTCACACTGTCACACTAACACTGTCACTCTCACACACAGCCACTCTCACACTGTCACTCTCTCACACTGTCATTCCCACACTGTCACTCTCTCACCCTCTCACTCTCTCACAGTCACGCTCTCACACTGCCACTCTCATACACTGTCACACGCTCACACTGTCACTATCTCATACCGTCAGTCTTACAATGTCACTCCCTCACACTGTCACTCTCCCGCACTGTCACTCTCTCACACTGTTACTCTCTCACACTGTTACTCAGTCACTGTCACTCTCTCACTGTCACTCTCTCACACTCTCATTCCCACACAGTCACTCTCACACTGTCACTCTCTCACACTATCATTCCCACACTGTCACTCTCTCACACTGTCACTCACTCACAGTCACTCTCACACACAGTCACTCCTCCGCTGTCACTCTCTCACACTGTCACTCTTTCACACTGTCACTCTCTCACACTTTCACTCCCACACAGTCACTCTCACACACTGTCACGCTCTCAAACTGACACTCTCTCACACTGTCACACTCACACTGTCACTCTCTCACACTGTAACTCACTGTCACTCTCTCACACTGTCACTCTCACACACAGTCACTCTCACAATGTCACTCTCTCACAATATCATTCCCACACTGTCACTCTCTCACCCTCTCACTCTCTCACAGTCACTCTCACACAGTCACTCTCACACAGTCACTCTCACACTCTCATTCTCACACTGTCACTCTCTCATACTGTCACTCTATCACACTGTCACTCTCACACTGGCACTCTCTCACACTGCCACTCTCATACACTGTCACTCTCTCTCACTGTCACTCTCGCACGCTGTCACTCTCTCACGCTGTCACTCTCATACACTGTCACTCTCTCTCCCTGTCAGTCTCACATTGTCACTCTCTCACGCTGTCACTCTCTCACACTGTCACTCTCTCACACTGTCACTCCCGCACTGTCACTCTCACACTGTTACTCTCTCACACTGTTACTCAGTCACTGTCACTCTCTCTCACTCTCACTCTCTCACACTCTCATTCGCACACAGTCACTCTCACACTGTCACTCTCTCACACTATCATTCCCACACTGTCACTCTCTCACACTGTCACTCACTCACTGTCACTCTCACACACAGTCACTCCTCCACTGTCACTCTCTCACACTGTCACTCCCTCACACTCTCACTCTCTCACACTTTCACTTCCACACAGTCACTCTCTTACACTGTCACTCTCTCACACTGTCACTCCCGTACTGTCACTCTCACACTGTTACTCTCTCACACTGTTACTCAGTCACTGTCACTCTCTCTCACTGTCACTCTCTCACACTCGCATTCCCACAAGTCACTCTCACACTGTCACTCTCTCACACTATCAGTCCCACACTGTCACTCTCTCACTCTGTCACTCACTCACAGTCACTCTCACACACAGTCACTCCTCCACTGTCACTCTCTCACGCCGTCACTCTCAAACACTGTCACTCTCTCTCACTGTCACTCTCATACACTGTCAATCTCTCTCACTGTCAGTCTCACATTGTCACTTTCTCACGCTGTCACTCTCTCACACTGTCACTCTCTCACACTGTCACTCCCGCACTGTCACTCTCACACTGTTACTCTCTCACACTGTTACTCAGTCACTGTCACTCTCTCTCACTGTCACTCTCTCACACTCTCATTCACACACAGTCACTCTCACACTGTCACTCTCTCACACTATCATTCCCACACTGTCACTCTCTCACACTGTCACTCACTCACTGTCACTCACACACACAGTCACTCCTCCACTGTCACTCTCTCACACTCTCACTCTCTCACACTCTCACTCTCTCACACTTTCACTTCCACACAGTCACTCTCACACACTGTCACGCTCTCAAACTGTCACTCTCTCACACTGTCACACTCACACTGTCACTCTCTCACACTGTTACTCACTCACTGTCACTTTCTCACACTGTCACTCTCACGCACAGCCACTCTCAAACTGTCACTCTCTCACACTGTCATTCCCACACTGTCACTCTCTCACCCTCTCACTCTCTCACAGTCACGCTCTCACACTGCCACTCTCTCACACTGTCACACGCTCACACTGTCACTATCTCATACCGTCAGTCTCACAATGTCACTCCCTCACACTGTCACTCTCCCGCACTGTCACTCTCTCACACTGTTACTCTCTCACACTGTTACTCAGTCACTGTCACTCTCTCACTGTCACTCTCTCACACTCTCATTCCCACACAGTCACTCTCACACTGTCACTCTCTCACACTATCATTCCCACACTGTCACTCTCTCACACTGTCACTCTCTCACACTTTCACTCCCACACAGTCACTCTCACACACTGTCACACTCTCAAACTGTCACTCTCTCACACTGTCACACTCACACTGTCACTCTCTCACACTGTTATTCACTGTCACTCTCTCACACTGTCACTCTCACACACAGTCACTCTCACAATGTCACTCTCTCACAATATCATTCCCACACTGTCACTCTCTCACCCTCTCACTCTCTCACCCTCTCACTCTCTCACAGTCACTCTCACACAGTCACTCTCACACAGTCACTCTCACACTCTCATTCTCACACTGTCACTCTCTCATACTGTCACTCTATCACACTGTCACTCTCACACTGGCACTCTCTCACACTGTCACTCTCATACACTGTCACACTCTCTCACTGTCACTCTCGCACGCTGTCACTCTCTCACGCTGTCACTCTCATACACTGTCACTCTCTCTCCCTGTCAGTCTCACATTGTCACTCTCTCACGCTGTCACTCTCTCACACTGTCACTCTCTCACACTGTCACTCCCGCACTGTCACTCTCACACTGTTACTCTCTCACACTGTTACTCAGTCACTGTCACTCTCTCTCACTGTCACTCTCTCACACTCTCATTCACACACAGTCACTCTCACACTGTCACTCTCTCACACTATCATTCCCACACTGTCACTCTCTCACACTGTCACTCACTCACTGTCACTCTCACACACAGTCACTCCTCCACTGTCACTCTCTCACACTGTCACTCTCTCACACTCTCACTCTCTCACACTTTCACTTCCACACAGTCACTCTCACACACTGTCATGCTCTCAAACTGTCACTCTCTCACACTGTCACACTCACACTGTCACTCTCTCACACTGTTACTCACTCACTGTCACTCTCTCACACTGTCACTCTCACACACAGCCACTCTCACACTGTCACTCTCTCACACTGTCATTCCCACACTGTCACTCTCTCACCCTCTCACTCTCTCACAGTCACGCTCTCACACTGCCACTCTCTCACACTGTCACACGTTCACACTGTCACTATCTCATACCGTCAGTCTCACAATGTCACTCCCTCACACTGTCACTCTCCCACACTGTCACTCTCTCACACTGTCACTCTCTCACTGTCACTCACACTGTCACGCTCTCACACTGTCACTCTCTCACACTTTCACTCCCACAGACACTCTCACACACTGTCACTCTCAGCCTGTCACTCTCACACTGTCACTCTCTCACACTGTTACTCACTTACTGTCACACTCTCACACGGTCACTCTCACGCACAGTCATTCCCATGCTGTCACTCTCACACAGTCACTCTCACACAGTCACTCTCACACATAGTCACTCTCACACTCTCATTCTCACACTGTCACTCTATCACACTTTCACTCTCACACTGGCACTCTCTCACACGGTCACTCTCATACACTGTCACTCTCTCTCACTGTCTCTCTCGCACGCTGTCACTCTCTCACACTGTCACTCTCATACACTGTCATCTCTCTCACTGTCAGTCTCACATTGTCACTCTCTCACGCTGTCACTCTCTCACACTGTCACTCTCTCACACTGTCACTCCCGCACTGTCACTCTCACACTGTTACTCTCTCACACTGTTACTCAGTCACTGTCACTCTCTCACTGTCAGTCTCTCACACTCTCATTCCCACACAGTCACTCTCACACTGTCACTCTCTCACACTATCATTCCCACACTGTCACTCTCTCACACTGTCACTCACTCACAGTCACTCTCACACACAGTCACTCCTCCACTGTCACTCTCTCACAGTCACTCTCACACACTTTCACTCCCACACAGTCACTCTCACACACTGTCACGCTCTCAAACTGTCACTCTCTCACACTGTCACACTCACACTGTCACTCTCTCACACTGTTACTCACTGTCACTCTCTCACATTGTCACTCTCTCACACTTTTACTCAGTCACTGTCACTCTCTCTCACTGTCACTCTCTCACACTCTCATCGCACACAGTCACTCTCACACTGTCACTCTCTCACACTGTCACTCTCTCACACTCTCACTCTCTCACACTTTCACTTCCACACAGTCACTCTCACACACTGTCACGCTCTCAAACTGTCACTCTCTCACACTGTCACACTCACACTGTCACTCTCTCACACTGTTACACACAGTCACTCTCACAATGTCACTCTCTCACAATATTATTCCCACACTGTCACTCTCTCACCCTCTCACCCTCTCACAGTCACTCTCACACAGTCACACTCACACAGTCACTCTCACACTCTCATTCTCACACTGTCACTCTCTCATACTGTCACTCTATCACACTGTCACTCTCACACTGGCACTCTCTCACACTGTCACTCTCATACACTGTCACTCTCTCTCACTGTCACTCTCGCACGCTGTCACTCTCTCACGCTGTCACTCTTATACACTGTCACTCTCTCTCCCTGTCAGTCTCACATTGTCACTCTCTCACGCTGTCACTCTCTCACACTGTCACTCTCTCACACTGTCACTCCCGCACTGTCACTCTCACACTGTTACTCTCTCACACTGTTACTCAGTCACTGTCACTCTCTCTCACTGTCACTCTCTCACACTGTCACTCCCGCACTGTCACTCTCACACTGTTACTCTCTCACACTGTTACTCAGTCACTGTCACTCTCTCACACTGTCACTCTCTCACACTCTCACTCTCTCACACTTTCAGTTCCACATAGTCACTCTCACACACTGTCACGCTCTCAAACTGTCACTCTCTCACACTGTCACACTAACACTGTCACTCCCTCACACTGTTACTCACTCACTGTCACTTTCTCACACTGTCACTCTCACACACAGCCACTCTCACACTGTCACTCTCTCACACTGTCATTCCCACACTGTCACTCTCTCACCCTCTCACTCTCTCACAGTCACGCTCTCACACTGCCACTCTCATACACTGTCACACGCTCACACTGTCACTATCTCATACCGTCAGTCTTACAATGTCACTCCCTCACACTGTCACTCTCCCGCACTGTCACTCTCTCACACTGTTACTCTCTCACACTGTTACTCAGTCACTGTCACTCTCTCACTGTCACTCTCTCACACTCTCATTCCCACACAGTCACTCTCACACTGTCACTCTCTCACACTATCATTCCCACACTGTCACTCTCTCACACTGTCACTCACTCACAGTCACTCTCACACACAGTCACTCCTCCGCTGTCACTCTCTCACACAGTCACTCTTTCACACTGTCACTCTCTCACACTTTCACTCCCACACAGTCACTCTCACACACTGTCACGCTCTCAAACTGTCACTCTCTCACACTGTCACACTCACACTGTCACTCTCTCACACTGTCACTCTCACACACAGTCACTCTCACAATGTCACTCTCTCACAATATCATTCCCACACTGTCACTCTCTCACCCTCTCACTCTCTCACAGTCACTCTCACACAGTCACTCTCACACAGTCACTCTCACACTCTCATTCTCACACTGTCACTCTCTCATACTGTCACTCTATCCAACTGTCACTCTCACACTGGCACTCTCTCACACTGCCACTCTCATACACTGTCACTCTCTCTCACTGTCACTCTCGCACGCTGTCACTCTCTCACGCTGTCACTCTCATACACTGTCACTCTCTCTCCCTGTCAGTCTCACATTGTCACTCTCTCACGCTGTCACTCTCTCACACTGTCACTCTCTCACACTGTCACTCCCGCACTGTCACTCTCACACTGTTACTCTCTCACACTGTTACTCAGTCACTGTCACTCTCTCTCACTCTCACTCTCTCACACTCTCATTCGCACACAGTCACTCTCACACTGTCACTCTCTCACACTATCATTCCCACACTGTCACTCTCTCACACTGTCACTCACTCACTGTCACTCTCACACACAGTCACTCCTCCACTGTCACTCTCTCACACTGTCACTCTCTCACACTCTCACTCTCTCACACTTTCACTTCCACACAGTCACTCTCACACACTGTCACGCTCTCAAACTGTCACTCTCTCACACTGTCACACTCACACTGTCACTCTCTCACACTGTTACTCACTCACTGTCACTTTCTCACACTGTCACTCTCACACACAGCCACTCTCACACTGTCACTCTCTCACACTGCCATTCCCACACTGTCACTCTCTCACCCTCTCACTCTCTCACAGTCACGCTCTCACACTGCCACTCTCTCACACTGTCACACGCTCACACTGTCACTATCTCATACCGTCAGTCTCACAAAGTCACTCCTTCACACTGTCACTCTCCCACACTGTCACTCTCTCACACTGTCACTCTCTCACTGTCACTCACACTGTCACGGTCTCACACTTTCACTCTCTCACACTTTCACTCCCACAGACACTCTCACACATGGTCACTCTCAGCCTGTCACTCTCACACTGTCACTCTCTCACACTGTTACTCACTTACTGTCACACTCTCACACGGTCACTCTCATGCACAGTCATTCCCATGCTGTCACTCTCACACAGTCACTCTCTCACAGTCACTCTCACACAGTCACTCTCTTTCACAGTCACTCTCACACTGTCATTCTCACACTGTCATTCTCTCACGCTGCCAATCTGTCAAACTGTCACTCTCAGACCGTCACTCTCACGCTGTCACTCTCTTACACTGTCACTCTCTCCCACTGTCACTCCCGTACTGTCACTCTCGCACTTTTACTCTCTCACACTGTTACTCAGTCACTGTCACTCTCTCTCACTGTCACTCTCTCACACTCGCATTCCCACAAGTCACTCTCACACTGTCACTCTCTCACACTATCAGTCCCACACTGTCACTCTCTCACTCTGTCACTCACTCACAGTCACTCTCACACACAGTCACTCCTCCACTGTCACTCTCTCACGCCGTCACTCTCAAACACTGTCACTCTCTCTCACTGTCACTCTCATACACTGTCAATCTCTCTCACTGTCAGTCTCACATTGTCACTTTCTCACGCTGTCACTCTCTCACACTGTCACTCTCTCACACTGTCACTCCCGCACTGTCACTCTCACACTGTTACTCTCTCACACTGTTACTCAGTCACTGTCACTCTCTCTCACTGTCACTCTCTCACACTCTCATTCACACACAGTCACTCTCACACTGTCACTCTCTCACACTATCATTCCCACACTGTCACTCTCTCACACTGTCACTCACTCACTGTCACTCTCACACACAGTCACTCCTCCACTGTCACTCTCTCACACTGTCACTCTCTCACACTCTCACTCTCTCACACTTTCACTTCCACACAGTCACTCTCACACACTGTCACGCTCTCGAACTGTCACTCTCTCACACTGTCACACTCACACTGTCACTCTCTCACACTGTTGCTCACTCACTGTCACTCTCTCACACTGTCACTCTCACACACAGCCACTCTCACACTGTCACTCTCTCACACTGTCATTCCCACTCTGTCACTCTCTCACCCTCTCACTCTCTCACAGTCACGCTCTCACACTGCCACTCTCTCACACTGTCACACGCTCACACTGTCACTATCTCATACCGTCAGTCTCACAAAGTCACTCCTTCACACTGTCACTCTCCCACACTGTCACTCTCTCACACTGTCACTCTCTCACTGTCACTCACACTGTCACGCTCTCACACTGTCACTCTCTCACACTTTCACTCCCACAGACACTCTCACACACGGTCACTCTCAGCCTGTCACTCTCACACTGTCACTCTCTCACACTGTTACTCACTTACTGTCACACTCTCACACGGTCACTCTCACGCACAGTCATTCCCATGCTGTCACTCTCACACAGTCACTCTCTCACAGTCACTCTCACACAGTCACTCTCTTTCACAGTCACTCTCACACTGTCATTCTCACACTGTCATTCTCTCACGCTGTCAATCTGTCAAACTGTCACTCTCAGACCGTCACTCTCACGCTGTCACTCTCTTACACTGTCACTCTCTCACACTGTCACTCCCGTACTGTCACTCTCGCACTGTTACTCTCTCACACTGTTACTCAGTCACTGTCACTCTCTCTCACTGTCACTCTCTCACACTCGCATTCCCACAAGTCACTCTCACACTGTCACTCTCTCACACTATCAGTCCCACACTGTCACTCTCTCACTCTGTCACTCACTCACAGTCACTCTCACACACAGTCACTCCTCCACTGTCACTCTCTCACGCCGTCACTCTCAAACACTGTCACTCTCTCTCACTGTCACTCTCATACACTGTCAATCTCTCTCACTGTCAGTCTCACATTGTCACTTTCTCACGCTGTCACTCTCTCACACTGTCACTCTCTCACACTGTCACTCCCGCACTGTCACTCTCACACTGTTACTCTCTCACACTGTTACTCAGTCACGTCACTCTCTCTCACTGTCACTCTCTCACACTCTCATTCACACACAGTCACTCTCACACTGTCACTCTCTCACACTATCATTCCCACACTGTCACTCTCTCACACTGTCACTCACTCACTGTCACTCACACACACAGTCACTCCTCCACTGTCACTCTCTCACACTCTCACTCTCTCACACTCTCACTCTCTCACACTTTCACTTCCACACAGTCACTCTCACACACTGTCACGCTCTCAAACTGTCACTCTCTCACACTGTCACACTCACACTGTCACTCTCTTACACTGTTACTCACTCACTGTCACTTTCTCACACTGTCACTCTCACACACAGCCACTCTCACACTGTCACTCTCTCACACTGTCATTCCCACACTGTCACTCTCACACACAGTCACTCTCACTGTCACTCTCTCACACTGTCATTCCCACACTGTCAATCTCTCACCCTCTCACTCTCTCACAGTCACGCTCTCACATTGTCACTTTCTCATACTGTCACTCACTCACACAGTCACTCTCTCACACCGTCACTCTCTCACACTGTCACTCACTCACACTGTCACTCTCTCACACTGTCACACTCACACAGTCACTCTCACACTGTCACTCACTCACACTGTCATTCCCACACTGTCACTCTCTCACCCTCTCACTCTCTCACAGTCATGCTCTCACACTGCCACTCTCTCACACTGTCACACGCTCACACTGTCACTATCTCATCCCGTCAGTCTCACAATGTCACTCCCTCACACTGTCACTCTCCCGCACTGTCACTCTCTCACACTGTTACTCTCTCACACTGTTACTCAGTCACTGTCACTCTCTCACTGTCATTCTCTCACACTCTCATTCCCACACAGTCACTCTCACACTGTCACTCTCTCACACTATCATTCCCACACTGTCACTCTCTCACACTGTCACTCACTCACAGTCACTCTCACACACAGTCACTTATCCGCTGTCACTCTCTCACACAGTCACTCTTTCACACTGTCACTCTCTCACACTTTCACTCCCACACAGTCACTCTCACACACTGTCACGCTCTCAAACTGTCACTCTCTCACACTGTCACACTCACACTGTCAGTCTCTCACACTGTTACTCACTCTCACTCTCTCACACTGTCACTCTCACACACAGTCACTCTCACAATGTCACTCTCTCACAATATCATTCCCACACTGTCACTCTCTCACCCTCTCACTCTCTCACAGTCACTCTCACACAGTCACTCTCACACAGTCACTCTCACACTCTCATTCTCACACTGTCACTCTCTCATACTGTCACTCTATCACACTGTCACTCTCACACTGGCACTCTCTCACACTGTCACTCTCATACACTGTCACTCTCTCTCACTGTCACTCTCGCACGCTGTCACTCTCTCACGCTGTCACTCTCATACACTGTCACTCTCTCTCCCTGTCAGTCTCACATTGTCACTCTCTCACGCTGTCACTCTCTCACACTGTCACTCTCTCACACTGTCAATCCCGCACTGTCACTCTCACACTGTTACTCTCTCACACTGTTACTCAGTCACTGTCACTCTCTCTCACTCTCACTCTCTCACACTCTCATTCGCACACAGTCACTCTCACACTGTCACTCTCTCACACTATCATTCCCACACTGTCACTCTCTCACACTGTCACTCACTCACTGTCACTCTCACACACAGTCACTCCTCCACTGTCACACTCTCACTCTCTCACACTTTCACTTCCACACAGTCACTCTCACACACTGTCACGCTCTCAAACTGTCACTCTCTCACACTGTCACACTCACACTGTCACTCTCTCACACTGTTTCTCACTCACTGTCACTCTCTCACACTGTCACTCTCACACACAGCCACTCTCACACTGTCACTCTCTCACGCTGTCATTCCCACACTGTCACTCTCTCACCCTCTCACTCTCTCACAGTCACGCTCTCACACTGCCACTCTCTCACACTGTCACACGTTCACACTGTCACTATCTCATACCGTCAGTCTCACAATGTCACTCCCTCACAATGTCACTCTCCCACACTGTCACTCTCTCACACTGTCACTCTCTCACTGTCACTCACACTGTCATGCTCTCACACTGTCACTCTCTCACACTTTCACTCCCACGGACACACTCACACACTGACACTCTCAGCCTGTCACTCTCACACTGTCACTCTCTCACACTGTTACTCACTTACTGTCACACTCACACACGGTCACTCTCACGCACAGTCATTCCCATGCTGTCACTCTCACACAGTCACTCTCACACAGTCACTCTCACACATAGTCACACTCACACTCTCATTCTCACACTGTCACTCAAGCACACTGTCACTCTATCACACTCTCACTCTCACACTGGCACTCTCTCACACGGTCACTCTCACACTGTCACTCTCTCACACGGTCACTCTCATACACTGTCACTCTCTCTCACTGTCACTCTCGCACGCTGTCACTCTCTCACACTGTCACTCTCATACACTGTCATCTCTCTCACTGTCAGTCTCACATTGTCACTCTCTCACGCTGTCACTCTCTCACACTGTCACTCTCTCACACTGTCACTCCCGCACTGTCACTCTCACACTGTTACTCTCTCACACTGTTACTCAGTCACTGTCACTCTCTCACTGTCACTCTCTCACACTCTCATTCCCACACAGTCACTCTCACATTGTCACTCTCTCACTCTATCATTCCCACACTGTCACTCTCTCACACTGTCACTCACTCACAGTCACGCTCACACACAGTCACTCCTCCACTGTCACTCTCTCACACTGTCACTCTCTCACACTTTCACTCCCACACAGTCACTCTCACACACTGTCACGCTCTCAAATTGTCACTCTCTCACACTGTCACACTCACACTGTCACTCTCTCACACTGTTACTCACTCACTGTCACTCTCTCACACTGTCACTCTCACACACAGCCACTCTCACACTGTCACTCTCTCACACTGTCATTCCCACACTGTCACTCTCTCACCCTCTCACTCTCTCACAGTCACGCTCTCACACTGCCACTCTCTCACACTGTCACACGCTCACACTGTCACTATCTCATGCCGTCAGTCTCACAATGTCACTCCCTCACACTGTCACTCTCCCACACTGTCACTCTTTCACACTGTCACTCTCTCACTGTCACTCACACTGTCACGCTCTCACACTGTCACTCTCTCACACTTTCACTCCCACAGTCACTCTCACACACTGTCACTCTCAGCCTGTCACTCTCACACTGTCACTCTCTCACACTGTTACTCACTTACTGTCACACTCTCACACGGTCACTCTCACGCACAGTCATTCCCATGCTGTCACTCTCACACAGTCACTCTCACACAGTCACTCTCACACATAGTCACTCTCACACTCTCATTCTCACACTGTCACTCTATCACACTCTCACTCTCACACTGGCACTCTCTCACACGGTCACTCTCATACACTGTCACTCTCTCTCACTGTCTCTCTCGCACGCTGTCACTCTCTCACACTGTCACTCTCATACACTATCATCTCTCTCACTGTCAGTCTCACATTGTCACTCTCTCACGCTGTCACTCTCTCACACTGTCACTCTCTCACACTGTCACTCCCGCACTGTCACTCTCACACTGTTACTCTCTCACACTGTTACTCAGTCACTGTCACTCTCTCACTGTCACTCTCTCACACTCTCATTCCCACACAGTCACTCTCACACTGTCACTCTCTCACTCTATCATTCCCACACTGTCACTCTCTCACACTGTCACTCACTCACAGTCACGCTCACACACAGTCACTCCTCCACTGTCACTCTCTCACACTGTCACTCTCTCACACTTTCACTCTCACACAGTCACTCTCACACACTGTCACGCTCTCAAATTGTCACTCTCTCACACTGTCACACTCACACTGTCACTCTCTCACACTGTTACTCACTCACTGTCACTCTCTCACACTGTCACTCTCACACACAGCCACTCTCACACTGTCACTCTCTCACACTGTCATTCCCACACTGTCACTCTCTCACCCTCTCACTCTCTCACAGTCACGCTCTCACACTGCCACTCTCTCACACTGTCACACGCTCACACTGTCACTATCTCATGCCGTCAGTCTCACAATGTCACTCCCTCACACTGTCACTCTCCCACACTGTCACTCTTTCACACTGTCACTCTCTCACTGTCACTCACACTGTCACGCTCTCACACTGTCACTCTCTCACACTTTCACTCCCACAGTCACTCTCACACACTGTCACTCTCAGCCTGTCACTCTCACACTGTCACTCTCTCACACTGTTACTCACTTACTGTCACACTCTCACACGGTCACTCTCACGCACAGTCATTCCCATGCTGTCACTCTCACACAGTCACTCTCACACAGTCACTCTCACACATAGTCACTCTCACACTCTCACTCTCACACTGGCACTCTCTCACACGGTCACTCTCATACACTGTCACTCTCTCTCACTGTCTCTCTCGCACGCTGTCACTCTCTCACACTGTCACTCTCATACACTGTCATCTCTCTCACTGTCAGTCTCACATTGTCACTCTCTCACGCTGTCACTCTCTCACACTGTCACTCTCTCAGACTGTCACTCCCGCACTGTCACTCTCACACTGTTACTCTCTCACACTGTTACTCAGTCACTGTCACTCTCTCACTGTCACTCTCTCACACTCTCATTCCCACACTGTCACTCTCAGCCTGTCACTCTCACACTGTCACTCTCTCACACTGTTACTCACTTACTGTCACACTCTCACACGGTCACTCTCACGCACAGTCATTCCCATGCTGTCACTCTCACACAGTAACTCTCTCACAGTCACTCTCACACAGTCACTCTCTTTCACAGTCACTCTCACACTGTCATTCTCACACTGTCATTCTCTCACGCTGTCAATCTGTCAAACTGTCACTCTCAGACCGTCACTCTCACGCTGTCACTCTCTTACACTGTCACTCTCTCACACTGTCACTCCCGTACTGTCACTCTCGCACTGTTACTCTCTCACACTGTAACTCAGTCACTGTCACTCTCTCTCACTGTCACTCTCTCACACTCGCATTCCCACAAGTCACTCTCACACTGTCACTCTCTCACACTATCAGTCCCACACTGTCACTCTCTCACTCTGTCACTCACTCACAGTCACTCTCACACACAGTCACTCCTCCACTGTCACTCTCTCACGCCGTCACTCTCAAACACTGTCACTCTCTCTCACTGTCACTCTCATACACTGTCAATCTCTCTCACTGTCAGTCTCACATTGTCACTTTCTCACGCTGTTACTCTCTCACACTGTCACTCTCTCACACGGTCACTCCCGCACTGTCACTCTCACACTGTTACTCTCTCACACTGTTACTCTCTCACACTGTTACTCAGTCACTGTCACTCTCTCTCACTGTCACTCTCTCACACTCTCATTCACACACAGTCACTCTCACACTGTCACTCTCTCACACTATCATTCCCACACTGTCACTCTCTCACACTGTCACTCACTCACTGTCACTCACACACACAGTCACTCCTCCACTGTCACTCTCTCACACTCTCACTCTCTCACACTCTCACTCTCTCACACTTTCACTTCCACACAGTCACTCTCACACACTGTCACGCTCTCAAACTGTCACTCTCTCACACTGTCACACTCACACTGTCACTCTCTCACACTGTTACTCACTCACTGTCACTTTCTCACACTGTCACTCTCACACACAGCCACTCTCACACTGTCACTCTCTCACACTGTCATTCCCACACTGTCACTCTCTCACCCTCTCACTCTCTCACAGTCACGCTCTCACACTGCCGCTCTCTCACACTGTCACACGCTCACACTGTCACTATCTCATACCGTCAGTCTCACAATGTCACTCCCTCACACTGTCACTCTCCCGCACTGTCACTCTCTCACACTGTTACTCTCTCACACTGTTACTCAGTCACTGTCACTCTCTCACTGTCACTCTCTCACACTCTCATTCCCACACAGTCACTCTCACACTGTCACTCTCTCACACTATCATTCCCACACTGTCACTCTCTCACACTGTCACTCACTCACAGTCACTCTCACACACAGTCACTCCTCCGCTGTCACTCTCTCACACAGTCACTCTTTCACACTGGCACTCTCTCACACTTTCACTCCCACACAGTCACTCTCACACACTGTCACGCTCTCAAACTGTCACTCTCTCACACTGTCACACTCACACTGTCACTCTCTCACACTGTTACTCACTGTCACTCTCTCACACAGTCACTCTCACACACAGTCACTCTCACAATGTCACTCTCTCACAATATCATTCCCACACTGTCACTCTCTCACCCTCTCACTCTCTCACAGTCACTCTCACACATAGTCACTCTCACACTCTCACTCTCACACTGTCAGTCTCTCACACTGTCACTCTCACACACAGTCACTCTCACACTGTCACTCTCTCACACTGTCATTCCCACACTGTCTCTCTCTCACCCTCTCACTCTCTCACAGTCACGCTCTCACACTGTCACTCCCTCACATTGTCACTCGCTCACACTGTCACTATCTCATACCGTCAGTCTCACAATGTCACTCCCTCACGCTGTCACTCTCTCACACTGTCACTCTCTCACACTGTCACTCTCTCACTGTCACTCACACTGTCACTCTCACACTGGCACTCTCTCACACGGTCACTCTCATACACTGTCACTCTCTCTCACTGTCACTCTCGCACGCTGTCACTCTCTCACACTGTCACTCTCATACACTGTCATCTCTCTCACTGTCAGTCTCACATTGTCACTCTCTCACGTTGTCACTCCCTCACACTGTCACTCTCTCACTCTGTCACTCTCTCACAGTCACTCTCACACACAGTCACTCTTTCACACTGTCACTATCTCATACCATCAGTCTCACAATGTCACTCCCTCACACTGTCACTCTCTCATACCGTCAGTCTCACAATGTCACTCCCTCATGCTGTCACTCTCTCACACTGTCACTCTCTCACACTGTCACTCTCTCACTGTCACTCACACTGTCACGCTCTCACACTGTCACTCTCTCACACTTTCAATCCCACAGACACTCTCACACACTGTCACTCTAGCCCTGTCACTCTCACACTGTCACTCTCTCACACTGTTACTCACTTACTGTCACTCTCTCACACTGTCACTCTCACACAGTCACTCTCACACACAGTCACTCTTTCACACTGTCACTATCTCATACCATCAGTCTCACAATGTCACTCCCTCACACTGTCACTCTCTCATACCGTCAGTCTCACAATGTCACTCCCTCACGCTGTCACTCTCTCACACTGTCACTCTCTCACACTGTCACTCTCTCACTGTCACTCACACTGTCACGCTCTCACACTGTCACTCTCTCACACTTTCAATCCCACAGACACTCTCACACACTGTCACTCTAGCCCTGTCACTCTCACACTGTCACTCTCTCACACTGTTACTCACTTACTGTCACTCTCTCACACTGTCACTCTCACACAGTCACTCTCACACATAGTCACTCTCACACTCTCATTCTCACACTGTCACTCAATCACACTGTTAGTCTCTCATACTGTCACTCTATCACACTGGCGCTCTCACACTGGCACTCCCTCACTCTGTTACTCACTCACTGCCACACTCTCACACAGTCACTCTCACACAGTCACTCTCTCACACTGTCATTCTCTCACACTATCATTCTCTCACACTGTCACTCTCACACTCTCACTCTCTCACACTGTCACTCTCACACGCACACTCTCACACACAGTCCTCTCACACCGTCATTCTCAAACTGTCACTCTCTCACACTGTCAGTCTCACAATGTCACTCTCTCGCACTGTCACTCTCTCACACAGTCATTCTCTCACACTGTCACTCTATCACACTGCCGCTCTCACACTGTCACTCTCTCACACAGTCACTCACACTGTCACTCCCTCACACTGTTACTCTCTCACACTGTCACTCTCACACACTGTCATTCTCTCACACTGTCAGTCTCACAATGTCACTCTCTCACACTGTTACTCTCTCACACTGTCACTCTCACACTGTCACTCTCTCACACTGTCACTCTCTCACACAGTCACTCTCTCACACTGTCACTCCCTCACACTGTTACTCTCTCACACTGTCACTCTCTCTCTCTGTCACTTTCACACAGTCACTCTCTCACACTGTCACTCTCACATTGTCACCCTCTCTCACTGTCATTCTCACAGTGTCACTCTCTTAAATTGTCACTCTCAACTGTCACTCTCTCACACCGTGACTCTCTCACACTGTCACTCTCTCACACAGTCACTCTCACACACAGTCACTCCCACACTGTCACTCTCTCACACTGTCATTCCCACACTGTCGCTCTCTCACTGTCACTCTCTGGCAAAGACACTCTCACACTATCATTCGCACACTATCACTCACTCACACTGTCACTCTCTCACACTGTTACTCACTCACTGTCACTCTCACTGTCTGTCTCTCACACTGTCCCTCACTCTCACAGTCACTCTCACACAGTCACTCTCTTTCACAGTCACTCTCACACTGTCATTCTCACACTGTCATTCACTCACGCTGTCAATCTGTCACACTGTCACTCCCATACTGTCACTCTCGCACTGTTACTCTCTCACACTGTTACTCAGTCACTGTCACTCTCTCTCACTGTCACTCTCTCACACTCGCATTCCCACAAGTCACTCTCACACTGTCACTCTCTCACACTATCAGTCCCACACTGTCACTCTCTCACTCTGTCACTCACTCACAGTCACTCTCACACACAGTCACTCCTCCACTGTCACTCTCTCACGCCGTCACTCTCAAACACTGTCACTCTCTCTCACTGTCACTCTCATACACTGTCAATCTCTCTCACTGTCAGTCTCACATTGTCACTTTCTCACGCTGTTACTCTCTCACACTGTCACTCTCTCACACGGTCACTCCCGCACTGTCACTCTCACACTGTTACTCTCTCACACTGTTACTCTCTCACACTGTTACTCAGTCACTGTCACTCTCTCTCACTGTCACTCTCTCACACTCTCATTCACACACAGTCACTCTCACACTGTCACTCTCTCACACTATCATTCCCACACTGTCACTCTCTCACACTGTCACTCACTCACTGTCACTCACACACACAGTCACTCCTCCACTGTCACTCTCTCACACTCTCACTCTCTCACACTCTCACTCTCTCACACTTTCACTTCCACACAGTCACTCTCACACACTGTCACGCTCTCAAACTGTCACTCTCTCACACTGTCACACTCACACTGTCACTCTCTCACACTGTTACTCACTCACTGTCACTTTCTCACACTGTCACTCTCACACACAGCCACTCTCACACTGTCACTCTCTCACACTGTCATTCCCACACTGTCACTCTCTCACCCTCTCACTCTCTCACAGTCACGCTCTCACACTGCCGCTCTCTCACACTGTCACACGCTCACACTGTCACTATCTCATACCGTCAGTCTCACAATGTCACTCCCTCACACTGTCACTCTCCCGCACTGTCACTCTCTCACACTGTTACTCTCTCACACTGTTACTCAGTCACTGTCACTCTCTCTCACTGTCACTCTCTCACACTCTCATTCACACACAGTCACTCTCACACTGTCACTCTCTCACACTATCATTCCCACACTGTCACTCTCTCACACTGTCACTCACTCACAGTCACTCTCACACACAGTCACTCCTCCGCTGTCACTCTCTCACACAGTCACTCTTTCACACTGGCACTCTCTCACACTTTCACTCCCACACAGTCACTCTCACACACTGTCACGCTCTCAAACTGTCACTCTCTCACACTGTCACACTCACACTGTCACTCTCTCACGCTGTTACTCACTGTCACTCTCTCACACAGTCACTCTCACACACAGTCACTCTCACAATGTCACTCTCTCACAATATCATTCCCACACTGTCACTCTCTCACCCTCTCACTCTCTCACAGTCACTCTCACACATAGTCACTCTCACACTCTCACTCTCACACTGTCAGTCTCTCACACTGTCACTCTCACACACAGTCACTCTCACACTGTCACTCTCTCACACTGTCATTCCCACACTGTCTCTCTCTCACCCTCTCACTCTCTCACAGTCACGCTCTCACACTGTCACTCCCTCACATTGTCACTCGCTCACACTGTCACTATCTCATACCGTCAGTCTCACAATGTCACTCCCTCACGCTGTCACTCTCTCACACTGTCACTCTCTCACACTGTCACTCTCTCACTGTCACTCACACTGTCACTCTCACACTGGCACTCTCTCACACGGTCACTCTCATACACTGTCACTCTCTCTCACTGTCACTCTCGCACGCTGTCACTCTCTCACACTGTCACTCTCATACACTGTCATCTCTCTCACTGTCAGTCTCACATTGTCACTCTCTCACGTTGTCACTCCCTCACACTGTCACTCTCTCACTCTGTCACTCTCTCACAGTCACTCTCACACACAGTCACTCTTTCACACTGTCACTATCTCATACCATCAGTCTCACAATGTCACTCCCTCACACTGTCACTCTCTCATACCGTCAGTCTCACAATGTCACTCCCTCACGCTGTCACTCTCTCACACTGTCACTCTCTCACACTGTCACTCTCTCACTGTCACTCACACTGTCACGCTCTCACACTGTCACTCTCTCACACTTTCAATCCCACAGACACTCTCACACACTGTCACTCTAGCCCTGTCACTCTCACACTGTCACTCTCTCACACTGTTACTCACTTACTGTCACTCTCTCACACTGTCACTCTCACACAGTCACTCTCACACACAGTCACTCTTTCACACTGTCACTATCTCATACCATCAGTCTCACAATGTCACTCCCTCACACTGTCACTCTCTCATACCGTCAGTCTCACAATGTCACTCCCTCACGCTGTCACTCTCTCACACTGTCACTCTCTCACACTGTCACTCTCTCACTGTCACTCACACTGTCACGCTCTCACACTGTCACTCTCTCACACTTTCAATCCCACAGACACTCTCACACACTGTCACTCTAGCCCTGTCACTCTCACACTGTCACTCTCTCACACTGTTACTCACTTACTGTCACTCTCTCACACTGTCACTCTCACACAGTCACTCTCACACATAGTCACTCTCACATTCTCATTCTCACACTGTCACTCAATCACACTGTTAGTCTCTCATACTGTCACTCTATCACACTGGCGCTCTCACACTGGCACTCCCTCACTCTGTTACTCACTCACTGCCACACTCTCACACAGTCACTCTCACACAGTCACTCTCTCACACTGTCATTCTCTCACACTATCATTCTCTCACACTGTCACTCTCACACTCTCACTCTCTCACACTGTCACTCTCACACGCACACTCTCACACACAGTCCTCTCACACCGTCATTCTCAAACTGTCACTCTCTCACACTGTCAGTCTCACAATGTCACTCTCTCGCACTGTCACTCTCTCACACAGTCATTCTCTCACACTGTCACTCTATCACACTGCCGCTCTCACACTGTCACTCTCTCACACAGTCACTCACACTGTCACTCCCTCACACTGTTACTCTCTCACACTGTCACTCTCACACACTGTCATTCTCTCACACTGTCAGTCTCACAATGTCACTCTCTCACACTGTTACTCTCTCACACTGTCACTCTCACACTGTCACTCTCTCACACTGTCACTCTCTCACACAGTCACTCTCTCACACTGTCACTCCCTCACACTGTTACTCTCTCACACTGTCACTCTCTCTCTCTGTCACTTTCACACAGTCACTCTCTCACACTGTCACTCTCACATTGTCACCCTCTCTCACTGTCATTCTCACAGTGTCACTCTCTTAAATTGTCACTCTCAACTGTCACTCTCTCACACTGTCACTCTCTCACACTGTCACTCTCTCACACAGTCACTCTCACACACAGTCACTCCCACACTGTCACTCTCTCACACTGTCATTCCCACACTGTCGCTCTCTCACTGTCACTCTCTGGCAAAGACACTCTCACACTATCATTCGCACACTATCACTCACTCACACTGTCACTCTCTCACACTGTTACTCACTCACTGTCACTCTCACTGTCTGTCTGTCACACTGTCCCTCACTCTCACAGTCACTCTCACACAGTCACTCTCTTTCACAGTCACTCTCACACTGTCATTCTCACACTGTCATTCACTCACGCTGTCAATCTGTCACACTGTCACTCCCATACTGTCACTCTCGCACTGTTACTCTCTCACACTGTTACTCAGTCACTGTCACTCTCTCTCACTGTCACTCTCTCACACTCGCATTCCCACAAGTCACTCTCACACTGTCACTCTCTCACACTATCAGTCCCACACTGTCACTCTCTCACTCTGTCACTCACTCACAGTCACTCTCACACACAGTCACTCCTCCACTGTCACTCTCTCACGCCGTCACTCTCAAACACTGTCACTCTCTCTCACTGTCACTCTCATACACTGTCAATCTCTCTCACTGTCAGTCTCACATTGTCACTTTCTCACGCTGTTACTCTCTCACACTGTCACTCTCTCACACTGTCACTCCCGCACTGTCACTCTCACACTGTTACTCTCTCACACTGTTACTCTCTCACACTGTTACTCAGTCACTGTCACTCTCTCTCACTGTCACTCTCTCACACTCTCATTCACACACAGTCACTCTCACACTGTCACTCTCTCACACTATCATTCCCACACTGTCACTCTCTCACACTGTCACTCACTCACTGTCACTCACACACACAGTCACTCCTCCACTGTCACTCTCTCACACTCTCACTCTCTCACTCTCTCACACTTTCACTTCCACACAGTCACTCTCACACACTGTCACGCTCTCAAACTGTCACTCTCTCACACTGTCACACTCACACTGTCACGCTCTCACACTGTTACTCACTCACTGTCACTTTCTCACACTGTCACTCTCACACACAGCCACTCTCACACTGTCACTCTCTCACACTGTCATTCCCACACTGTCACTCTCTCACTCTGTCACTCGCTCACAGTCACTCTCACACACAGTCACTCCTCCACTGTCACTCTCTCACGCCGTCACTCTCAAACACTGTCACTCTCTCTCACTGTCACTCTCATACACTGTCAATCTCTCTCACTGTCAGTCTCACATTGTCACTTTCTCACGCTGTCACTCTCTCACACAGTCACTCTCACACTGTCACTCTCTCACACTATCAATCCCACACTGTCACTCTCAAACACTGTCACGCTCTCTCACTGTCAATCTTGCAAGCTGTCACTCTCTCACACTGTCACTCTCAAACACGGTCACTCTCTCTCACTGTCACTCTCATACACCATCACTCTCTCTCACTGTCAGTCTCACATTGTCACTCTCTCATGCTGTCACACGCTCACACGGTCACTCTCACACACAGTCATTCCCATGCTGTCACTCTCTGACACTGTCACTCTCATACAGTCACTCTCACACATAGTCACTCTCACACTCTCATTCTCACACTGTCACTCTCTCATACTGTCAGTCTATCACACTGTCACTCTCACACTGTCACTCTCTCTCACTGTCACTCTCTCACACACGCATTCCCACAAGTCACTCTCACACTGTCACTCTCTCACACTATCATTCCCACACTGTCACTCTCTCACTCTGTCAATCGCTCACAGTCACTCTCACACACTGTCACTCTCTCTCACTGTCACTCTCATACACTGTCAATCTCTCTCACTGTCAGTCTCACATTGTCACTATCTCACGCTGTCACTCTCTCACACTGTCACCCTCACACTGTTACTCTCTCACACTGTTACTCAGTCACTGTCACTCTCTCACACTTTCTTTCCCACACAGTCACTCACACATAGTCACTCTCACACTCTCATTCTCACACTGTCACTCTCTCATACAGTCACTCTATCACACTGTCACTCTCTCACACTGGCACTCTCTCACCCTGTCACTCTCATACACTGTCACTCTCTCTCACTGTCAGTCTCACATTGCCACTCTCTCACGCTGTCACTCTCTCATACTGTCACTCTCTCACACTGTCACTCCCGCACTGTCACTCTCACACTGTTACTCTCTCACACTGTTACTCAGTCACTGTCACTCTCTCTCACTGTCACTCTCTCACACTATCATTCCCACACTGTCACTCTCTCACACTGTCACTCACTCACTGTCACTCTCACACACAGTCACTCCTCCACTGTCACTCTCTCACACTGTCACTCTCTCACACTCTCACACTTTCACTTCCACACAGTCACTCTCACACACTGTCACGCTCTCAAACTGTCACTCTTTCACACTGTCACACTCACACTGTCACTCTCTCACACTGTTACTCACTCACTGTCACTCTCTCACACTGTCACTCTCACACACAGCCACTCTCACACTGTCACTCTCTCACACTGTCATTCCCACACTGTCACTCTCTCACCCTCTCACTCTCTCACAGTCACGCTCTCACACTGCCACTCTCTCACACTGTCAAACGTTCACACTGTCACTATCTCATGCCGTCAGTCTCACAATGTCACTCCCTCACACTGTCACTATCTCATGCCGTCAGTCTCACAATGTCACTCCCTCACACTGTCACTCTCCCACACTGTCACTCTCTCACACTGTCACTCTCTCACTGTCACTCACACTGTCACGCTCTCACACTGTCACTCTCTCACACTTTCACTCCCACGGACAGACTCACACACTGACACTCTCAGCCTGTCACTCTCACACTGTCACTCTCTCACACTGTTACTCACTTACTGTCACACTCTCACACGGTCACTCTCACGCACAGTCATTCCCATGCTGTCACTCTCACACAGTCACTCTCACACAGTCACTCTCACACATAGTCACTCTCACACTCTCATTCTCACACTGTCACTCAATCTCACTGTCACTCTATCACACTCTCACTCTCACACTGGCACTCTCTCACACGGTCACTCTCATCCACTGTCACTCTCTCTCACTGTCACTCTCGCACGCTGTCACTCTCTCACACTGTCACTCTCATACACTGTCATCTCTCTCACTGTCAGTCTCACATTGTCACTCTCTCACGCTGTCACTCTCTCACACTGTCACTCTCTCACACTGTCACTCCCGCACTGTCACTCTCACACTGTTACTCTCTCACACTGTTACTCAGTCACTGTCACTCTCTCACTGTCACTCTCTCACACTTTCATTCCCACACCGTCACTCTCACACTGTCACTCTCTCACACTATCATTCCCACACTGTCACTCTCTCACACTGTCACTCACTCACAGTCACTCTCACACACAGTCACTCCTCCACTGTCACTCTCTCACACTGTCACTCTCTCACACTTTCACTCCCACACAGTCACTCTCACACACTGTCACGCTCTCAAACTGTCACTCTCTCACACTGTCACACTCACACTGTCACTCTCTCGCACTGTTACTCACTCACTGTCACTCTCTCACACTGTCACTCTCACACACAGCCACTCTCACACTGTCACTCTCTCACACTGTCATTCCCACACTGTCACTCTCTCACCCTCTCACTCTCTCACAGTCACGCTCTCACACTGCCACTCCCTCACACTGTCACACGCTCACACTGTCACTATCTCATACCGTCAGTCTCACAATGTCACTCCCTCACACTGTCACTCTCCCACACTGTCACTCTCTCACACTGTCACTCTCTCACTGTCACTCACACTGTCATGCTCTCACACTGTCACTCTCTCACACTTTCACTCCCACGGACACACTCACACACTGACACTCTCAGCCTGTCACTCTCACACTGTCACTCTCTCACACTGTTACTCACTTACTGTCACACTCTCACACGGTCACTCTCACGCACAGTCATTCCCATGCTGTCACTCTCACACAGTCACTCTCACACAGTCACTCTCACACATAGTCACTCTCACACTCTCATTCTCACACTGTCACTCAATCACACTGTCACTCTATCACACTCTCACTCTCACACTGGCACTCTCTCACACGGTCACTCTCATACACTGTCACTCTCTCTCACTGTCACTCTCGCACGCTGTCACTCTCTCACACTGTCACTCTCTCACACGGTCACTCTCATACACTGTCACTCTCTCTCACTGTCTCTCTCGCACGCTGTCACTCTCTCACACTGTCACTCTCATACACTGTCATCTCTCTCACTGTCAGTCTCACATTGTCACTCTCTCACGCTGTCACTCTCTCACACTGTCACTCTCTCACACTGTCACTCCCGCACTGTCACTCTCACACTGTTACTCTCTCACACTGTTACTCAGTCACTGTCACTCTCTCACTGTCACTCTCTCACACTCTCATTCCCACACAGTCACTCTCACACTGTCACTCTCTCACACTATCATTCCCACACTGTCACTCTCTCACACTGTCACTCACTCACAGTCACTCTCACACACAGTCACTCCTCCACTGTCACTCTCTCACACTGTCACTCTCTCACACTTTCACTCCCACACAGTCACTCTCACACACTGTCACGCTCTCAAACTGTCACTCTCTCACACTGTCACACTCACACTGTCACTCTCTCACACTATTGCTCACTGTCATTCTCTCACACTGTCACTCACACACAGTCAGTCTCACAATGTCACTCTCTCACAATATCATTCCCACACTGTCACTCTCTCACCCTCTCACTCTCTCACAGTCACTCTCACACATAGTCACTCTCACACTCTCATTCTCACACTGTCATTCTCTCACACTCTCACTCTCTCACACTGTCACTCTCACACGAACACTCACACACAGTCCTCTCACACTGTCACTCTCACACTGTCACTCTCTCACACTGTCACGCTCACACTGTCACTCTCACACTGTCATTCTCTCACACTGTCATTCTCAAACTGTCACTCTATCACACTGTCGCTCTCACACTGTCACTCACTCACACAGTCACTCTCTCACACTGTTACTCTCTCACACTGTCACGCTCACACACTGTCACTCTCTCTCACTGTCACTTTCACACAGTCACTCTCTCACACTTTCACTCCCACACAGTCACTCTCTCACACTGTCACTCTCACATTATCACCCTCTCTCACTGTCATTCTCACAGTGTCACTCTCTTAAATTGTCACTCTCAACTGTCACTCTCTCACACTCACTCGCTCACACTGTCACTCTCACACACAGTCACTCTCACACTGTCACTCTCACACTGTCATTCCCACACTGTCGCTCTCTCACTGTCACTCTCTCGCAAAGACACTCTCACACTATCATTCGCACACTGTCACTCACTCACACTGTCACTCTCTCACACTGTTACTCACTCACTGTCACTCTCACTGTCTGTCTCTCACACTGTCACTCTCTCACAGTCACTCTCACACAGTCACTCTCTTTCACAGTCACTCTCACACTGTCATTCTCACACTGTCATTCTCTCACGCTGTCAATCTCTCACACTGTCATTCTCAGACCGTCACTCTCACGCTGTCACTCTCTTTCACTGACACTCTCTCACACTGTCACTCCCGCACTGTCACTCTCACACTGTTACTCTCTCACACTGTTACTCAGTCACTGTCACTCTATCTCACTGTCACTCTCTCACACTCGCATTCCCACACTGTCACTCTCTCACTCTGTCACTCACTCACAGTCACTCTCACACACAGTCACTCCTCCACTGTCTCTCTCTCACACCGTCACTCTCAAACACTGTCACTCTCTCTCACTGTCACTCTCATACACTGTCAATCTCTCTCACTGTCAGTTTCACATTGTCACTTTCTCACGCTGTCACTCTCTCACACTGTCACTCTCTCACACTGTCACTGCACACTGTCACTCTCACACTGTTACTCTCTCACTGTCACTCACACTGTCATGCTCTCACACTATCACTCTCTCACTGTCACTCACACTATCACGCTCTCACACTGTCACTCTCTCACACTTTCATTCCCACAGACACTCTCACACACTGTCACTCTAACCCTGTCACTCACACACTGTCACTCTCTCACATTGTTATTCACTTACTGTCACACTCTCACATGGTCACTCTCACACACAGTCATTCCCATGCCCACACTCTCTCACATGTAACTCTCACACAGTCACTCTCACGCATAGTTACTCTCACACTCTCATTCTCACACTGTCACTCAATCACACTGTCACTCTATCACACTGTCACTCTCACATTGGCACTCTTTCACACTGTCACTCTCATACACTGTCACTCTCTCTCACTGTCACTCTCACACAGTCACTCTCTTTCACAGTCACTCTCACACTGTCATTCTCACACTGTCATTCTCTCACGCTGTCAATCTCTCACACTGTCACTCTCAGACCGTCACTCTCACGTTGTCACTCTCTTACACTGACACTCTCTCACACTGTCACTCCCGCACTGTCACTCTCACACTGTTACTCTCTCACACTGTTACTCAGTCACTGTCACTCTCTCTCACTGTCACTCTCTCACACTCGCATTCCCACAAGTCACTCTCACACTGTCACTCTCTCACACTATCATTCCCACACTGTCACTCTCTCTCTCTGTCACTCACTCACAGTCACTCTCACACACAGTCACTCCTCCACTGTCACTCTCTCACACCGTCACTCTCAAACACTGTCACTCTCTCTCACTGTCACTCTCATACACTGTCAATCTCCCTCACTGTCAGTCTCACATTGTCACTTTCTCACGCTGTCACTCTCACACACTGTCACTCTCTCACACTGTCACTCTCTCACAGTCACTCTCACACACAGTCACTCCTCCACTGTCACTCTCTCACACTGTCACTCTCAAACACTGTCACGCTCTCTCACTGTCACTCTCGCAAGCTGTCACTCTCTCACACTGTCACTCTCAAACACTGTCACTCTCTCTCACTGTCACTCTCATACACTGTCACTCTCTCTCACTGTCAGTCTCACATTGTCACTCTCTCACGCTGCCACTCTCTCACACTGTCACTCTCTCACACTGTCACTCCTGCACTGTCACTCTCACACTGTTTCTCTCTCACACTGTTACTCAGTCACTGTCACTTTCTCTCACTGACACTCTCTCACACTCTCATTCCCACAGTCACTCTCACACTGTCACTCTCTCACACTATCATTCCCACACTGTCACTCTCTCACACTGTCACTCTCTCTCACTGTCACTCTCACATTGTCACTCTCTCGCGCTGCCACTCTATCACAACGTCACTCCCGCACTGTCACTCTCACACTGTTACGCTCTCACACTGTTACTCAGTCACTGTCACTCTCTCTCACTGTCACTCTCTCACACTCTCATTCCCACACAGTCACTCTCACACTGTCACTCTCTCACACTATCATTCCCACACTGTCACTCTCTCACACTGTCACTCTCACAGTCACTCTCACAAACAGTTACTCCTCCACTGTCTCTCTCTCACGCTATCACTCTCTCACACTGTCACTCTCTCACACTGTCACACTCACACTGTCACTCTCTCACACTGTTACTCACTCACTGTCACTCTCTCACACTGTCACTCTAACACACAGTCACTCTCACACTGTCACTCTCTCACACTGTCATTCCCACACTGTCAATCTCTCACCCTCTCACTCTCTCACAGTCACGCTCTCACATTGTCACTTTCTCATACTGTCACTCACTCACACAGTCACTCTCTCACACCATCACTCTCTCACACTGTCATTCACTCACACTGTCACTCTCTCACACTGTCACACTCACACAGTCACTCTCACACTGTCACTCTCTCACCCTGTCATTCCCACACTGTCACTCTCTCACACTGTCACTCGCTCACACTGTCATTATCTCATACCGTCAGTCTCACAATGTCACTCCCTCACACTGACACCCTCTCACACTGTCACTCTCTCGCACTGTCACTCTCTCACTGTCACTCATACTGTCACGCTCTCACACTGTCACTCTCACACTGTCACTCTCACACTGTCACTCACACTGTCACGCTCTCACACTGTCACTCTCTCACTGTCACTCACACTGTTACGCTCTCACACTGTCACTCTCTCACACTTTCACTCCCACAGACACTCTCACACACTGTCACTCTCACCCTGTCACTCACACACTGTCACTCTCTCACATTGTTACTCACTTACTGTCACACTCTCACATGGTCACTCTCACACACAGTCATTCCCATGCCCACACTCTCTCACATGTAACTCTCACACAGTCACTCTCACGCATAGTCGCTCTCACACTCTCATTCTCACACTGTCACACAATCACACTGTCACTCTATCACACTGTCACTCTCACATTGGCACTCTCTCACACTGTCACTCTCATACACTGTCACTCTCTCTCACTGTCACTCTCGCACACTGACACTCTCTCACACTGTCACTCTCATACACTGTCACTCTCTCTCACTGTCAGTCTCACATTGTCACTCTCTCACGCTGTCACTCTCTCACACTGTCACTCTCTCACACTGTTACTCAGTCACTGTCACTCTCTCTCACTGTCACTCTCTCACACTCTCATTCCCACACAGTCACTCTCACACTGTCACTCTCTCACACTATCAATCCCATAAAGTCACGCTCTCACACTGTCACTCACTCACAGTCACTCTCACACAGTCACTCTCACACTGTCATTTCCACACTGTCACTCTCTCTCACTGTCTCACTCTCACACTGTCACTCTCTCACACAGTCGCTCTCTCACACTGTCACTCACGCACAATGTCATGCACTCATAATGTCACGCACTCATAATGTCACTCTCTCACACTGTCACTCCCGCACTGTCACTCTCACACTGTTACTCTCTCACACTGTTACTCAGTCACTGTCACTCTCTCACTGTCACTCTCTCACACTCTCATTCCCACACAGTCACTCTCACACTGTCACTCTCTCACACTATCATTCCCACACTGTCACTCTCTCACACTGTCACTCACTCACAGTCACTCTCACACACAGTCACTCCTCCACTGTCACTCTCTCACACTGTCACTCTCTCACACTTTCACTCCCACACAGTCACTCTCACATACTGTCACGCTCTCAAACTGTCACTCTCTCACACTGTCACACTCACACTGTCACTCTCTCACACTGTTGCTCACTGTCATTCTCTCACACTGTCACTCACACACAGTCAGTCTCACAATGTCACTCTCTCACAATATCATTCCCACACTGTCACTCTCTCACCCTCTCACTCTCTCACAGTCACTCTCACACATAGTCACTCTCACACTCTCATTCTCACACTGTCATTCTCTCACACTCTCACTCTCTCACACTGTCACTCTCACACGAACACTCACACACAGTCCTCTCACACTGTCACTCTCACACTGTCACTCTCTCACACTGTCACGCTCACACTGTCACTCTCACACTGTCATTCTCTCACACTGTCATTCTCAAACTGTCACTCTATCACACTGTCGCTCTCACACTGTCACTCACTCACACAGTCACTCTCTCACACTGTTACTCTCTCACACTGTCACGCTCACACACTGTCACTCTCTCTCACTGTCACTTTCACACAGTCACTCTCTCACACTTTCACTCCCACACAGTCACTCTCTCACACTGTCACTCTCACATTATCACCCTCTCTCACTGTCATTCTCACAGTGTCACTCTCTTAAATTGTCACTCTCAACTGTCACTCTCTCACACTCACTCGCTCACACTGTCACTCTCACACACAGTCACTCTCACACTGTCACTCTCACACTGTCATTCCCACACTGTCGCTCTCTCACTGTCACTCTCTCGCAAAGACACTCTCACACTATCATTCGCACACTGTCACTCACTCACACTGTCACTCTCTCACACTGTTACTCACTCACTGTCACTCTCACTGTCTGTCTCTCACACTGTCACTCTCTCACAGTCACTCTCACACAGTCACTCTCTTTCACAGTCACTCTCACACTGTCATTCTCACACTGTCATTCTCTCACGCTGTCAATCTCTCACACTGTCATTCTCAGACCGTCACTCTCACGCTGTCACTCTCTTTCACTGACACTCTCTCACACTGTCACTCCCGCACTGTCACTCTCACACTGTTACTCTCTCACACTGTTACTCAGTCACTGTCACTCTATCTCACTGTCACTCTCTCACACTCGCATTCCCACACTGTCACTCTCTCACTCTGTCACTCACTCACAGTCACTCTCACACACAGTCACTCCTCCACTGTCTCTCTCTCACACCGTCACTCTCAAACACTGTCACTCTCTCTCACTGTCACTCTCATACACTGTCAATCTCTCTCACTGTCAGTTTCACATTGTCACTTTCTCACGCTGTCACTCTCTCACACTGTCACTCTCTCACACTGTCACTGCACACTGTCACTCTCACACTGTTACTCTCTCACTGTCACTCACACTGTCACGCTCTCACACTGTCACTCTCTCACTGTCACTCACACTATCACGCTCTCACACTGTCACTCTCTCACACTTTCACTCCCACAGACACTCTCACACACTGTCACTCTAACCCTGTCACTCACACACTGTCACTCTCTCACATTGTTATTCACTTACTGTCACACTCTCACATGGTCACTCTCACACACAGTCATTCCCATGCCCACACTCTCTCACATGTAACTCTCACACAGTCACTCTCACGCATAGTCACTCTCACACTCTCATTCTCACACTGTCACTCAATCACACTGTCACTCTATCACACTGTCACTCTCACATTGGCACTCTTTCACACTGTCACTCTCATACACTGTCACTCTCTCTCACTGTCACTCTCACACAGTCACTCTCTTTCACAGTCACTCTCACACTGTCATTCTCACACTGTCATTCTCTCACGCTGTCAATCTCTCACACTGTCACTCTCAGACCGTCACTCTCACGTTGTCACTCTCTTACACTGACACTCTCTCACACTGTCACTCCCGCACTGTCACTCTCACACTGTTACTCTCTCACACTGTTACTCAGTCACTGTCACTCTCTCTCACTGTCACTCTCTCACACTCGCATTCCCACAAGTCACTCTCACACTGTCACTCTCTCACACTATCATTCCCACACTGTCACTCTCTCTCTCTGTCACTCACTCACAGTCACTCTCACACACAGTCACTCCTCCACTGTCACTCTCTCACACCGTCACTCTCAAACACTGTCACTCTCTCTCACTGTCACTCTCATACACTGTCAATCTCCCTCACTGTCAGTCTCACATTGTCACTTTCTCACGCTGTCACTCTCACACACTGTCACTCTCTCACACTGTCACTCTCTCACAGTCACTCTCACACACAGTCACTCCTCCACTGTCACTCTCTCACACTGTCACTCTCAAACACTGTCACGCTCTCTCACTGTCACTCTCGCAAGCTGTCACTCTCTCACACTGTCACTCTCAAACACTGTCACTCTCTCTCACTGTCACTCTCATACACTGTCACTCTCTCTCACTGTCAGTCTCACATTGTCACTCTCTCACGCTGCCACTCTCTCACACTGTCACTCTCTCACACTGTCACTCCTGCACTGTCACTCTCACACTGTTTCTCTCTCACACTGTTACTCAGTCACTGTCACTTTCTCTCACTGTCACTCTCTCACACTCTCATTCCCACAGTCACTCTCACACTGTCACTCTCTCACACTATCATTCCCACACTGTCACTCTCTCACACTGTCACTCTCTCTCACTGTCACTCTCACATTGTCACTCTCTCGCGCTGCCACTCTATCATAACGTCACTCCCGCACTGTCACTCTCACACTGTTACGCTCTCACACTGTTACTCAGTCACTGTCACTCTCTCTCACTGTCACTCTCTCACACTCTCATTCCCACACAGTCACTCTCACACTGTCACTCTCTCACACTAACATTCCCACACTGTCACTCTCTCACACTGTCACTCTCGCAGTCACTCTCACAAACAGTTACTCCTCCACTGTCTCTCTCTCACGCTATCACTCTCTCACACTGTCACTCTCTCACACTGTCACACTCACACTGTCACTCTCTCACACTGTTACTCACTCACTGTCACTCTCTCACACTGTCACTCTCACACACAGTCACTCTCACACTGTCACTCTCTCACACTGTCATTCCCACACTGTCAATCTCTCACCCTCTCACTCTCTCACAGTCACGCTCTCACATTGTCACTTTCTCATACTGTCACTCACTCACACAGTCACTCTCTCACACTGTCACTCTCTCACACTGTCACACTCACACAGTCACTCTCACACTGTCACTCTCTCACCCTGTCATTCCCACACTGTCACTCTCTCACACTGTCACTCGCTCACACTGTCATTATCTCATACCGTCAGTCTCACAATGTCACTCCCTCACACTGACACCCTCTCACACTGTCACTCTCTCGCACTGTCACTCTCTCACTGTCACTCATACTGTCACGCTCTCACACTGTCACTCTCACACTGTCACTCTCACACTGTCACTCACACTGTCACGCTCTCACACTGTCACTCTCTCACTGTCACTCACACTGTTACGCTCTCACACTGTCACTCTCTCACACTTTCACTCCCACAGACACTCTCACACACTGTCACTCTCACCCTGTCACTCACACACTGTCACTCTCTCACATTGTTACTCACTTACTGTCACACTCTCACATGGTCACTCTCACACACAGTCATTCCCATGCCCACACTCTCTCACATGTAACTCTCACACAGTCACTCTCACGCATAGTCGCTCTCACACTCTCATTCTCACACTGTCACACAATCACACTGTCACTCTATCACACTGTCACTCTCACATTGGCACTCTCTCACACTGTCACTCTCATACACTGTCACTCTCTCTCACTGTCACTCTCGCACACTGACACTCTCTCACACTGTCACTCTCATACACTGTCACTCTCTCTCACTGTCAGTCTCACATTGTCACTCTCTCACGCTGTCACTCTCTCACACTGTCACTCTCTCACACTGTTACTCAGTCACTGTCACTCTCTCTCACTGTCACTCTCTCACACTCTCATTCCCACACAGTCACTCTCACACTGTCACTCTCTCACACTATCAATCCCATAAAGTCACGCTCTCACACTGTCACTCACTCACAGTCACTCTCACACACAGTCACTCCTCCACTGTCACTCTCTCACACTGTCACTCTCAAACACTGTCACTCACTCACACTGTCACTCTCTCACACTGTCACTCCCGCACTGTCACTATCACACTGTCACTCTCTCACACTGTTACTCACTCACTGTCACTCTCTCACACTGTCACTCTCAAACACTGTCACTCTCTCTCACTGTCACTCTCATACACTGTCACTAACTCTCACTGTCAGTCTCACATTGTCACTCTCTCAAGCTGTCACTCTCTCACACTGTCACTCTCTCACACTGTCACTCCTGCACTGTCACTCTAACACTGTCACTCTCTCACACTGTTACTCAGTCACTGTCACTCTCTCTCACTGTCACTCTCTCACACTCATTCCCACAGTCACTCTCACACTGTCACTCTCTCACACTGTCACACTCACACTGTCACTCTCTCACACTGTCACTCTCTCACAGTCACTCTCACACACAGTCACTCCTCCACTGTCTCTCTCTCACACTGTCACTCTCTCACGCTCTCATTCCCACACAGTCACTCTCACACTGTTACTCTCTCACACTATCATTCCCACACTGTCACTCTCTCACACTGTCACTCTCTCACAGTCACTCTCACACACAGTCACTCCTCCACTGTCTCTCTCTCACACTGTCACTCTCTCACACTGTCACTCTCTCACACTGTCACTCACTCACACTGTCACTCTCTCACACTGTCACTCTCACACACAGTCACTCTCACACTGTCACTCTCTCACACTGTCATTCCCACACTGTCACTCTCTCACCTCTCACTCTCTCACTGTCACGCTCTCACATTGTCACTCTCTCACCCTCTCACTCTCTCACAGTCACGCTCTCACACTGCCACTCTCTCACACTGTGACTCGCTCACACTGTCACTATCTCATACCGTCCGTCTGAAAATGTCACTCCCTCACACTGTCACTCTCTCACACTGTCACAATCTCACTGTCACTCACACTGTCACGCTCTCACAGTGTCACTCGCTCACGCTTTCACTCCCACAGACACTCTCACACACTGTCACTCTCACCCTGTCACTCACACACTGTCACTCACTTACTGTCACACTCTCACACGGTCACTCTCACACACGGTCTTTCCCATGCTGTCACTCTCTCACACTGTAACTCTCACACAGTCACTCTCACACATAGTCACTCTCACACTCTCATTCTCACACTGTCACTCAATCACACTGTCACTCTATCACACTGTCACTCTCACACTGGCACTCTGTCACACTGTCACTCTCATACACTCTCACTCTATCTCACTCTCACTCTCGCACGCCGTCACTCTCACAGTCACTCTCACACACTGTCACTCACACACTGTCACTCTCTCACACTGTCACTCTCTCACACAGTCTCTCTCACACACAGTCACTCTCACACGCAGTCACTCTCTCACACTGTCATTCCCACACTGTCACTCTCTCTCACAGTCAGTCTCTCTCACTGTCACTTTCACACAGTCACTCTCTCACACTGTCATTCTCACACTGTCACTCTCACGTTGTCACTCACACACTGTCTCTCTCTCTCACTGTCACTCTCTCACACTGTCACTCACTCACACCGTCACGCAGCCACACTGTCAATCTCTCACACTGTCACTCTCTCACACTTTCACTCACTCGCACTCACTCTATCACACTGTCGCGCTCTCACAGTCACTCTCACACAGTCACTCTCACACTGTCATTTCCACACTGTCACTCTCTCTCACTGTCTCACTCTCACACTGTCACTCTCTCACACAGTCGCTCTCTCACACTGTCACTCACGCACAATGTCATGCACTCATAATGTCACGCACTCATAATGTCACTCTCTCACACTTTCACTCTCTCACACTCACTCTCACACTCACTCTCTCACACTGTCACTATCACACTGTGACTCTCTCACATTGTCACTCTTTCACACAGTCGCTCTCTCACTCAGTCACTCTCTCACACTGTCAGTCTCACACCGTCATTCTCTCTCACTGTCACTCTCACACACAGTCACTCTCACACTGTCACTCTCACACACATTCACTCTCACACTGTCACTCTCTCACACTGTCATTCCCACACTGTCACTCTCTAACTGTCACTCTCTCGCAAAGACACTCTCACACTATCATTCTCACACTGTCACTCAATCACACCGTCACTCTCTCACTCTGTTACTCACTCGCTGTCACTCTCTCGCTGTCACTCTCTCACACCGTCACTCTCTCACACTGTCACTCACTCGCACCGTCACTCTCTCACACTGTCACACTCACACAGTCACTCTCACACTGTCACTCTCTCACACTGTCATTCCCACACTGTCACTCTCTCACCCTCTCACTCTCTCACAGTCACGCTCTCACACTGCCACTCTCTCACACTGTCACTCGCTCACACTGTCATTATCTCATACCGTCAGTCTCACAATGTCACTCCCTCACACTGTCACTCTCTCACACTGTCACTCTCTCACACTGTCACTCTCTCACTGTCACTCACACTGTCACGCTCTCACACTGTCACTCTCTCACACTGTCACTCTCTCACTGTCACTCACACTGTCACGCTCTCACACTTTCACTCCCACTGACACTCTCACACACTGTCACTCTCAGCCTGTCACTCTCACACTGTCACTCTCTCACACTGTTACTCACTTACTGTCACACTCTCACACGGTCACTCTCATGCACAGTCATTCCCATGCTGTCACTCTCACACACTCACTCTCACACAGTCACTCTCACACATAGTCACTCTCACACTCTCATTCTCACACTGTCACTCAATCACACTGTCACTCTCATACACTGTCACTCTCTCTCACTGTCACTCTCACACAGTCACTCTCTTTCACAGTCACTCTCACACTGTCATTCTCACACTGTCATTCTCTCACGCTGTCAATCTCTCACACTGTCACTCTCAGACCGTCACTCTCACGCTGTCACTCTCTTACACTGACACTCTCTCACACTGTCACTCCGCACTGTCACTCTCACACTGTTACTCTCTCACACTGTTACTCAGGCACTGTCACTCTCTCACACTCTCATTCCCACACAGTCACTCTCTCACACTGTCACTCTCTCACTCTGTCACTCTCTCACAGTCACTCTCACACACAGTCACTCCTCCACTGTCACTCTCTCACACTGTCACTCTCAAACACTGTCACGCTCTCTCACTGTCACTCTCGCAAGCTGTCACTCTCTCACACTGTCACTCTCAAACACTGTCACTCTCTCTCACTGTCACTCTCATACACTGTCACTCTCTCTCACTGTCAGTCTCACATTGTCACTCTCTCACGCTGCCACTCTCTCACACTGTCACTCTCTCACACTGTCACTCCTGCACTGTCACTCTCACACTGTTACTCTCTCACACTGTTACTCAGTCACTGTCACTCTCTCTCACTGTCACTCTCTCACACTCTCATTCCCACAGTCACTCTCACACTGTCACTCCCTCACACTATCATTCCCACACTGTCACTCTCTCACACTGTCACTCTCACACACAGCCACTCTCACACTGTCACTCTCTCGCGCTGCCACTCTATCACAACGTCACTCCCGCACTGTCACTCTCACACTGTTACGCTCTCACACTGTTACTCAGTCACTGTCACTCTCTCTCACTGTCACTCTCTCACACTCTCATTCCCACACAGTCACTCTCACACTGTCACTCTCTCACACTATCATTCCCACACTGTCACTCTCTCACACTATCATTCCCACACTGTCACTCTCTCACACTGTCACTCTCTCACAGTGAGTCTCACACACAGTCACTCCTCCACTGTCTCTCTCTCTCACACTGTCACTCTCGCACACTATCACACTCACACTGTCACTCTCTCACACTGTTACTCACTCACTGTCACTCTCTCACACTGTCACTCTCACACACAGCCACTCTCACACTGTCACTCTCTCACACTGTCATTCCCACACTGTCACTCTCCCACCCTCTCACTCTCTCAAAGTCACGCTCTCACACTGCCACTCTCTCACCCTCTCACTCTCTCACAGTCACGCTCTCACACTGCCACTCTCTCACACTGTCACTCACTCACACAGTCACTCTCTCACACCGTCACTCTCTCACACTGTCACTCACTCACACTGTCGCTCTCTCACACTGTCACTCTCTCACACTGTCATTCCCACACTGTCACTCTCTCACCCTCTCACTCTCTCACAGTCACGTTCTCACACTGCCACTCTCTCACACTGTCACTCGCTCACACTGTCATTATCTCATACCGTCAGTCTCACAATGTCACTCCCTCACACTGTCACTCTCTCACACTGTCACTCTCTCACACTGTCACTCTCTCACTGTCACTCACACAGTCACGCTCTCACACTGTCACTCTCTCACACTGTCACTCTCTCACTGTCACTCACACTGTCACGCTCTCACACTGTCACTCTCTCACTGTCACTCACACTGTCACGCTCTCACACTGTCACTCTCTCACACTGTCACTCTCTCACAGTCACTCTCACACACAGTCACTCCTCCACTGTCTCTCTCTCACACTGTCACTCTCTCACGCTCTCATTCCCACACAGTCACTCTCACACTGTCACTCTCTCACACTATCATTCCCACACTGTCACTCTCTCACACTGTCACTCTCTCACAGTCACTCTCACACACAGTCACTCCTCCACTGTCTCTCTCTCACACTGTCACTCTCTCACACTGTCACTCTCACACACAGTCACTCTCACACTGTCACTCTCACACACTGTCATTCCCACACTGTCACTCTCTCACTCTGTTACTCACTCGCTGTCACTCTCTCGCTGTCACTCTCTCACACCGTCACTCTCTCACACTGTCACTCACTCGCACCATCACTCTCTCACACTGTCACACTCACACAGTCACTCTCACACTGTCACTCTCTCACACTGTCATTCCCACACTGTCACTCTCTCACCCTCTCACTCTCTCACAGTCACGCTCTCACACTGCCACTCTCTCACACTGTCACTCTCTCACACTGTCACTCTCTCACTGTCACTCACACTGTCACGCTCTCACACTGTCACTCTCTCACACTGTCACTCTCTCACTGTCACTCACACTGTCACGCTCTCACACTTTCACTCCCACTGACACTCTCACACACTGTCACTCTCAGCCTGTCACTCTCACACTGTCACTCTCTCACACTGTTACTCACTTACTGTCACACTCTCACACGGTCACTCTCACGCACAGTCATTCCCATGCTGTCACTCTCACACACTCACTCTCACACAGTCACTCTCACACATAGTCACTCTCACACTCTCATTCTCACACTGTCACTCAATCACACTGTCACTCTCATACACTGTCACTCTCTCTCACTGTCACTCTCACACAGTCACTCTCTTTCACAGTCACTCTCACACTGTCATTCTCAGACTGTCATTCTCTCACGCTGTCAATCTCTCACACTGTCACTCTCAGACCGTCACTCTCACGCTGTCACTCTCTTACACTGACACTCTCTCACACTGTCACTCCGCACTGTCACTCTCACACTGTTACTCTCTCACACTGTTACTCAGGCACTGTCACTCTCTCACACTCTCATTCCCACACAGTCACTCTCTCACACTGTCACTCTCTCACTCTGTCACTCTCTCACAGTCACTCTCACACACAGTCACTCCTCCACTGTCACTCTCTCACACTGTCACTCTCAAACACTGTCACGCTCTCTCACTGTCACTCTCGCAAGCTGTCACTCTCTCACACTGTCACTCTCAAACACTGTCACTCTCTCTCACTGTCACTCTCATACACTGTCACTCTCTCTCACTGTCAGTCTCACATTGTCACTCTCTCACGCTGCCACTCTCTCACACTGTCACTCTCTCACACTGTCACTCCTGCACTGTCACTCTCACACTGTTACTCTCTCACACTGTTACTCAGTCACTGTCACTCTCTCTCACTGTCACTCTCTCACACTCTCATTCCCACAGTCACTCTCACACTGTCACTCCCTCACACTATCATTCCCACACTGTCACTCTCTCACACTGTCACTCTCACACACAGCCACTCTCACACTGTCACTCTCTCGCGCTGCCACTCTATCACAACGTCACTCCCGCACTGTCACTCTCACACTGTTACGCTCTCACACTGTTACTCAGTCACTGTCACTCTCTCTCACTGTCACTCTCTCACACTCTCATTCCCACACAGTCACTCTCACACTGTCACTCTCTCACACTATCATTCCCACACTCTCACTCTCTCACACTGTCACTCTCTCACAGTGAGTCTCACACACAGTCACTCCTCCACTGTCTCTCTCTCTCACACTGTCACTCTCTCACACTATCACACTCAAACTGTCACTCTCTCACACTGTTACTCACTCACTGTCACTCTCTCACACTGTCACTCTCACACACAGCCACTCTCACACTGTCACTCTCTCACACTGTCATTCCCACACTGTCACTCTCCCACCCTCTCACTCTCTCAAAGTCACGCTCTCACACTGCCACTCTCTCACCCTCTCACTCTCTCACAGTCACGCTCTCACACTGCCACTCTCTCACACTGTCACTCACTCACACAGTCACTCTCTCACACCGTCACTCTCTCACACTGTCACTCACTCACACTGTCGCTCTCTCACACTGTCACTCTCTCACACTGTCATTCCCACACTGTCACTCTCTCACCCTCTCACTCTCTCACAGTCACGTTCTCACACTGCCACTCTCTCACACTGTCACTCGCTCACACTGTCATTATCTCATACCGTCAGTCTCACAATGTCACTCCCTCACACTGTCACTCTCTCACACTGTCACTCTCTCACACTGTCACTCTCTCACTGTCACTCACACAGTCACGCTCTCACACTGTCACTCTCTCACACTGTCACTCTCTCACTGTCACTCACACTGTCACGCTCTCACACTGTCACTCTCTCACTGTCACTCACACTGTCACGCTCTCACACTGTCACTCTCTCACACTGTCACTCTCTCACAGTCACTCTCACACACAGTCACTCCTCCACTGTCTCTCTCTCACACTGTCACTCTCTCACGCTCTCATTCCCACACAGTCACTCTCACACTGTCACTCTCTCACACTATCATTCCCACACTGTCACTCTCTCACACTGTCACTCTCTCACAGTCACTCTCACACACAGTCACTCCTCCACTGTCTCTCTCTCACACTGTCACTCTCTCACACTGTCACTCTCACACACAGTCACTCTCACACTGTCACTCTCACACACTGTCATTCCCACACTGTCACTCTCTCACTCTGTTACTCACTCGCTGTCACTCTCTCGCTGTCACTCTCTCACACCGTCACTCTCTCACACTGTCACTCACTCGCACCGTCACTCTCTCACACTGTCACACTCACACAGTCACTCTCACACTGTCACTCTCTCACACTGTCATTCCCACACTGTCACTCTCTCACCCTCTCACTCTCTCACAGTCACGCTCTCACACTGCCACTCTCTCACACTGTCACTCGCTCACACTGTCATTATCTCATACCGTCAGTCTCACAATGTCACTCCCTCACACTGTCATTCTCTCACACTGTCACTCTCTCACACTGTCACTCTCTCACTGTCACTCACACTGTCACGCTCTCACACTGTCACTCTCTCACACTGTCACTCTCTCACTGTCACTCACACTGTCACGCTCTCACACTTTCACTCCCACTGACACTCTCACACACTGTCACTCTCAGCCTGTCACTCTCACACTGTCACTCTCTCACACTGTTACTCACTTACTGTCACACTCTCACACGGTCACTCTCACACACAGTCATTCCCATGCTGTCACTCTCACACACTCACTCTCACACAGTCACTCTCACACATAGTCACTCTCACACTCTCATTCTCACACTGTCACTCAATCACACTGTCACTCTCATACACTGTCACTCTCTCTCACTGTCACTCTCACAGTCACTCTCTTTCACAGTCACTCTCACACTGTCATTCTCAGACTGTCATTCTCTCACGCTGTCAATCTCTCACACTGTCACTCTCAGACCGTCACTCTCACGCTGTCACTCTCTTACACTGACACTCTCTCACACTGTCACTCCGCACTGTCACTCTCACACTGTTACTCTCTCACACTGTTACTCAGGCACTGTCACTCTCTCACACTCTCATTCCCACACAGTCACTCTCTCACACTGTCACTCTCTCACTCTGTCACTCTCTCACAGTCACTCTCACACACAGTCACTCCTCCACTGTCACTCTCTCACACTGTCACTCTCAAACACTGTCACGCTCTCTCACTGTCACTCTCGCAAGCTGTCACTCTCTCACACTGTCACTCTCAAACACTGTCACTCTCTCTCACTGTCACTCTCATACACTGTCACTCTCTCTCACTGTCAGTCTCACATTGTCACTCTCTCACGCTGCCACTCTCTCACACTGTCACTCTCTCACACTGTCACTCCTGCACTGTCACTCTCACACTGTTACTCTCTCACACTGTTACTCAGTCACTGTCACTCTCTCTCACTGTCACTCTCTCACACTCTCATTCCCACAGTCACTCTCACACTGTCACTCCCTCACACTATCATTCCCACACTGTCACTCTCTCACACTGTCACTCTCACACACAGCCACTCTCACACTGTCACTCTCTCGCGCTGCCACTCTATCACAACGTCACTCCCGCACTGTCACTCTCACACTGTTACGCTCTCACACTGTTACTCAGTCACTGTCACTCTCTCTCACTGTCACTCTCTCACACTCTCATTCCCACACAGTCACTCTCACACTGTCACTCTCTCACACTATCATTCCCACACTGTCACTCTCTCACACTGTCACTCTCTCACAGTGAGTCTCACACACAGTCACTCCTCCACTGTCTCTCTCTCTCACACTGTCACTCTCTCACACTATCACACTCACACTGTCACTCTCTCACACTGTTACTCACTCACTGTCACTCTCTCACACTGTCACTCTCACACACAGCCACTCTCACACTGTCACTCTCTCACACTGTCATTCCCACACTGTCACTCTCCTACCCTCTCACTCTCTCAAAGTCACGCTCTCACACTGCCACTCTCTCACCCTCTCACTCTCTCACAGTCACGCTCTCACACTGCCACTCTCTCACACTGTCGCTCTCTCACACTGTCACTCTCTCACACTGTCATTCCCACACTGTCACTCTCTCACCCTCTCACTCTCTCACAGTCACGTTCTCACACTGCCACTCTCTCACACTGTCACTCGCTCACACTGTCATTATCTCATACCGTCAGTCTCACAATGTCACTCCCTCACACTGTCACTCTCTCACACTGTCACTCTCTCACACTGTCACTCTCTCACTGTCACTCACACAGTCACGCTCTCACACTGTCACTCTCTCACACTGTCACTCTCTCACTGTCACTCACACTGTCACGCTCTCACACTGTCACTCTCTCACTGTCACTCACACTGTCACGCTCTCACACTGTCACTCTCTCACACTGTCACTCTCTCACAGTCACTCTCACACACAGTCACTCCTCCACTGTCTCTCTCTCACACTGTCACTCTCTCACGCTCTCATTCCCACACAGTCACTCTCACACTGTCACTCTCTCACACTATCATTCCCACACTGTCACTCTCTCACACTGTCACTCTCTCACAGTCACTCTCACACACAGTCACTCCTCCACTGTCTCTCTCTCACACTGTCACTCTCTCACACTGTCACTCTCACACACAGCCACTCTCACACTGTCACTCTCTCGCGCTGCCACTCTATCACAACGTCACTCCCGCACTGTCACTCTCACACTGTTACGCTCTCACACTGTTACTCAGTCACTGTCACTCTCTCTCACTGTCACTCTCTCACACTCTCATTCCCACACAGTCACTCTCACACTGTCACTCCCTCACACTATCATTCCCACACTGTCACTCTCTCACACTGTCACTCTCTCACAGTGAGTCTCACACACAGTCACTCCTCCACTGTCTCTCTCTCTCACACTGTCACTCTCTCACACTATCACACTCACACTGTCACTCTCTCACACTGTTACTCACTCACTGTCACTCTCTCACACTGTCACTCTCACACACAGCCACTCTCACACTGTCACTCTCTCACACTGTCATTCCCACACTGTCACTCTCCCACCCTCTCACTCTCTCAAAGTCACGCTCTCACACTGCCACTCTCTCACCCTCTCACTCTCTCACAGTCACGCTCTCACACTGCCACTCTCTCACACTGTCACTCACTCACACAGTCACTCTCTCACACCGTCACTCTCTCACACTGTCACTCACTCACACTGTCGCTCTCTCACACTGTCACTCTCTCACACTGTCATTCCCACACTGTCACTCTCTCACCCTCTCACTCTCTCACAGTCACGTTCTCACACTGCCACTCTCTCACACTGTCACTCGCTCACACTGTCATTATCTCATACCGTCAGTCTCACAATGTCACTCCCTCACACTGTCACTCTCTCACACTGTCACTCTCTCACACTGTCACTCTCTCACTGTCACTCACACAGTCACGCTCTCACACTGTCACTCTCTCACACTGTCACTCTCTCACTGTCACTCACACTGTCACGCTCTCACACTGTCACTCTCTCACTGTCACTCACACTGTCACGCTCTCACACTGTCACTCTCTCACACTGTCACTCTCTCACAGTCACTCTCACACACAGTCACTCCTCCACTGTCTCTCTCTCACACTGTCACTCTCTCACGCTCTCATTCCCACACAGTCACTCTCACACTGTCACTCTCTCACACTATCATTCCCACACTGTCACTCTCTCACACTGTCACTCTCTCACAGTCACTCTCACACACAGTCACTCCTCCACTGTCTCTCTCTCACACTGTCACTCTCTCACACTGTCACTCTCACACACAGCCACTCTCACACTGTCACTCTCTCGCGCTGCCACTCTATCACAACGTCACTCCCGCACTGTCACTCTCACACTGTTACGCTCTCACACTGTTACTCAGTCACTGTCACTCTCTCTCACTGTCACTCTCTCACACTCTCATTCCCACACAGTCACTCTCACACTGTCACTCCCTCACACTATCATTCCCACACTGTCACTCTCTCACACTGTCACTCTCTCACAGTGAGTCTCACACACAGTCACTCCTCCACTGTCTCTCTCTCTCACACTGTCACTCTCTCACACTATCACACTCACACTGTCACTCTCTCACACTGTTACTCTCACACACAGCCACTCTCACACTGTCACTCTCTCACACTGTCATTCCCACACTGTCACTCTCCCACCCTCTCACTCTCTCAAATTCACGCTCTCACACTGCCACTCTCTCACCCTCTCACTCTCTCACAGTCACGCTCTCACACTGCCACTCTCTCACACTGTCACTCACTCACACAGTCACTCTCTCACACCGTCACTCTCTCACACTGTCACTCACTCACACTGTCGCTCTCTCACACTGTCACTCTCTCACACTGTCATTCCCACACTGTCACTCTCTCACCCTCTCACTCTCTCACAGTCACGTTCTCACACTGCCACTCTCTCACACTGTCACTCGCTCACACTGTCATTATCTCATACCGTCAGTCTCACAATGTCACTCCCTCACACTGTCACTCTCTCACACTGTCACTCTCTCACACTGTCACTCTCTCACTGTCACTCACACAGTCACGCTCTCACACTGTCACTCTCTCACACTGTCACTCTCTCACTGTCACTCACACTGTCACGCTCTCACACTGTCACTCTCTCACTGTCACTCACACTGTCACGCTCTCACACTGTCACTCTCTCACACTGTCACTCTCTCACAGTCACTCTCACACACAGTCACTCCTCCACTGTCTCTCTCTCACACTGTCACTCTCTCACGCTCTCATTCCCACACAGTCACTCTCACACTGTCACTCTCTCACACTATCATTCCCACACTGTCACTCTCTCACACTGTCACTCTCTCACAGTCACTCTCACACACAGTCACTCTCACACTGTCACTCTCACACACTGTCATTCCCACACTGTCACTCTCTCACTCTGTTACTCACTCGCTGTCACTCTCTCGCTGTCACTCTCTCACACCGTCACTCTCTCACACTGTCACTCACTCGCACCGTCACTCTCTCACACTGTCACACTCACACAGTCACTCTCACACTGTCACTCTCTCACACTGTCATTCCCACACTGTCACTCTCTCACCCTCTCACTCTCTCACAGTCACGCTCTCACACTGCCACTCTCTCACACTGTCACTCGCTCACACTGTCATTATCTCATACCGTCAGTCTCACAATGTCACTCCCTCACACTGTCACTCTCTCACACTGTCACTCTCTCACACTGTCACTCTCTCACTGTCACTCACACAGTCACGCTCTCACACTGTCACTCTCTCACACTGTCACTCTCTCACTGTCACTCACACTGTCACGCTCTCACACTGTCACTCTCTCACTGTCACTCACACTGTCACGCTCTCACACTGTCACTCTCTCACACTGTCACTCTCTCACAGTCACTCTCACACACAGTCACTCCTCCACTGTCTCTCTCTCACACTGTCACTCTCTCACGCTCTCATTCCCACACAGTCACTCTCACACTGTCATTCTCTCACACTATCATTCCCACACTGTCACTCTCTCACACTGTCACTCTCTCACAGTCACTCTCACACACAGTCACTCCTCCACTGTCTCTCTCTCACACTGTCACTCTCTCACACTGTCACTCTCACACACAGTCACTCTCACACTGTCACTCTCACACACTGTCATTCCCACACTGTCACTCTCTCACCTCTCACTCTCTCACAGTCACGCTCTCACATTGTCACTCTCTCACCCTCTCACTCTCTCACAGTCACGCTCTCACACTGCCACTCTCTCACACTGTGACTCGCTCACACTGTCACTATCTCATACCGTCCGTCTCAAAATGTCACTCCCTCACACTGTCACTCTCTCACACTGTCACTCTCTCACACTGTCACTCTCTCACTGTCACTCACACTGTCACGCTCTCACAGTGTCACTCTCTCACACTTTCACTCCCACAGACACTCTCACACACTGTCACTCTCACCCTGTCACTCACACACTGTCACTCACTTACTGTCACACTCTCACACGGTCACTCTCACACACGGTCTTTCCCATGCTGTCACTCTCTCACACTGTAACTCTCACACAGTCACTCTCACACATAGTCACTCTCACACTCTCATTCTCACACTGTCACTCAATCACACTGTCACTCTATCACACTGTCACTCTCACACTGGCACTCTGTCAAACTGTCACTCTCATACACTGTCACTCTCTCTCACTGTCACTATCGCACGCTGTCACTCTCACAGTCACTCTCACACACTGTCACTCACACACTGTCACTCTCTCACACTGTCACTCTCTCACACAGTCTCTCTCACACACAGTCACTCTCACACGCAGTCACTCTCTCACACTGTCATTCCCACACTGGCACTCTCTCACACTGTCACTCTCTCACACTGTCACTCTCTCACACTGTCACTCTCTCACACTGTCACTCTCTCACTGTCACTCATACTGTCACGCTCTCACACTGTCACTCTCACACTGTCACTCTCACACTGTCACTCACACTGTCACGCTCTCACACTGTCACTCTCTCACTGTCACTCACACTGTTACGCTCTCACACTGTCACTCTCTCACACTTTCACTCCCACAGACACTCTCACACACTGTCACTCTCACCCTGTCACTCACACACTGTCACTCTCTCACATTGTTACTCACTTACTGTCACACTCTCACATGGTCACTCTCACACACAGTAATTCCCATGCCCACACTCTCTCACATGTAACTCTCACACAGTCACTCTCACGCATAGTCGCTCTCACACTCTCATTCTCACACTGTCACACAATCACACTGTCACTCTATCACACTGTCACTCTCACATTGGCACTCTCTCACACTGTCACTCTCACACTGTTACTCTCTCACACTGTTACTCAGTCACTGTCACTCTCTCACACTCTCATTCCCACACAGTCACTCTCACACTGTCACTCTCTCACACTATCATTCCCACACTGTCACTCTCTCACACTGTCACTCTCTCACTCTCTCACTCTCTCACAGTCACTCTCACACACAGTCACTCCTCCACTGTCACTCTCTCACACTGTCACTCTCAAACCCTGTCACTCTCTCTCACTGTCACTCTCGCAAGCTGTCACTCTCTCACACTGTCACTCTCAAACACTGTCACTCTCTCTCACTGTCACTCTCATACACTGTCACTAACTCTCACTGTCAGTCTCACATTGTCACTCTCTCAAGCTGTCACTCTCTCACACTGTCACTCTCTCACACTGTCACTCCTGCACTGTCACTCTAACACTGTCACTCTCTCACACTGTTACTCAGTCACTGTCACTCTCTCTCACTGTCACTCTCTCACACTCATTCCCACAGTCACTCTCACACTGTCACTCTCTCACACTGTCACACTCACACTGTCACTCTCTCACACTGTCACTCTCTCACAGTCACTCTCACACACAGTCACTCCTCCACTGTCTCTCTCTCTCACACTGTCACTTCTCTCACACTCTCATTCGCACACATTCACTCTCACACTGTCACTCTCTCACACTCTCATTCCCACACTCTCACTCTCTCACACTGTCACTCTCTCACAGTCACTCTCACACACAGTCACTCCTCCACTGTCTCTCTCTCACACTGTCACTCTCTCACACTGTCACTCTCTCACACTGTCACACTCACACTGTCACTCTCTCACACTGTTACTCACTCACTGTCACTCTCTCACACTGTCACTCTCACACACAGTCACTCTCACACTGTCACTCTCTCACACTGTCATTCCCACACTGTCACTCTCTCACCCTCTCACTCTCTCACAGTCACGCTCTCACATTGTCACTCTCTCACCCTCTCACTCTCTCACAGTCATGCTCTCACACTGCCACTCTCTCACACTGTGACTCGCTCACACTGTCACTATCTCATACCGTCAGTCTCAAAATGTCACTCCCTCACACTGTCACTCTCTCACACTGTCACTCTCTCACACTGTCACTCTCTCACTGTCACTCACACTGTCACGCTCTCACAGTGTCACTCTCTCACACTTTCACTCCCACAGACACTCTCACACACTGTCACTCTCACCCTGTCACTCACACACTGTCACTCACTTACTGTCACACTCTCACACGGTCACTCTCACACACGGTCATTCCCATGCTGTCACTCTCTCACACTGTAACTCTCACACAGTCACTCTCACACATAGTCACTCTCACACTCTCATTCTCCCACTGTCACTCAATCACACTGTCACTCTATCACACTGTCACTCTCACACTGGCACTCTGTCACACTGTCACTCTCATACACTGTCACTCTCTCTCACTGTCACTCTCGCACGCTGTCACTCTCACACAGTCACTCTCACACACTGTCACTCACACACTGTCACTCTCTCACACTGTCACTCTCTCACACTGTCACTTTCACACACTGTCACTCTCTCACTGTCACTCTCTCACACTGTCACTCTCCCACACTGTCACTCTCACACACTGTCAGTCTCTCACATTGTCACTCTCACACTGTCATTCCTACACACTGTCACTCTAACACAGTAACGCTCTCAATGGCACTCTCACACTGTCACTCTCGCTCACTGTCACTCTCTCACAATGTCACTCTCACACAGTCTCTCTCTCACTGTCACTTACACACCGTCACTCCCTCACACAGTCACTCTCACACACAGTCACTCTCACACACAGTCACTCTCACACTGTCATTCACACACTGTCACTCTCAGACTGTCACTCTCTCACACTGTCACTCTCACACTGTCACTCTCACACACAGTCACTCTCACACTGTCATTCTAACACTGTCACTCTCTCACACTGTCATTCTCTCACACAGTCATTCTCTCACACTGTCACTCTCTCACTCTGTCACTCTCACATTGCCACTCTCTCACACTTTCACTCTCACACTGTCACTCTCTCACACTGTCATTCCCACACTGTTACTCTCTCACACTGTCACTCTCGCACACTGTGACTCTCTCACACTGTCACTCTCTCACACAGTCTCTCTCACACACAGTCACTCTCACACGCAGTCACTCTCTCACGCTGTCATTCCCACACTGTCACTCTCTCTCACAGTCAGTCTCTCTCACTGTCACTTTCACACAGTCACTCTCTCACACTGTCATTCTCACACTGTCACTCTCTCACGTTGTCACTCACACACTGTCTCTCTCTCTCACTGTCACTCTCTCACACTGTCACTCACTCACACTGTCACGCAGTCACACTGTCACTCTCTCACACTGTCACTCTCTCACACTTTCACTCACTCGCACTCACTCTATCACACTGTCGCGCTCTCACAGTCACTCTCACACAGTCACTCTCACACTGTCATTTCCACACTGTCACTCTCTCTCACTGTCTCACTCTCACACTATCACTCTCTCACACAGTCGCTCTCTCACACTGTCACTCATGCACAATGTCATGCACTCATAATGTCACGCACTCATAATGTCACTCTCTCACACTTTCACTCTCTCACACTCACTCTCACACTCACTCTCTCACACTGTCACTATCACACTGTGACTCTCTCACATTGTCACTCTTTCACACAGTCACTCTCTCACTCAGTCACTCTCTCACACTGTCAGTCTCACACTGTCATTCTCTCTCACTGTCACTCTCACACACAGTCACTCTCACACTGTCACTCTCACACACATTCACTCTCACACTGTCACTCTCTCACACTGTCATTCCCACACTGTCACTCTCTAACTGTCACTCTCTCGCAAAGACACTCTCACACTATCATTCTCACACTGTCACTCACTCACACTGTCACTCTCTCACTCTGTTACTCACTCACTGTCACTCCCTCGCTGTCACTCTCTCACACAGTCACTCTATCACACTGTCACTCTCACACACAGTCACTCTCGCACTGTCATTCTCTCACACTGTCATTCTCTCACACTGTCACTCTCACACAGTCAGTCTCTCACGCTGTCATTCTCCCACTGACACTCTCTCACACAGTCACTCTCACACAGTCACTCTCACACAGTCACTCTCACACAGTCACTCTCACACACTGTCACTCACACACCGTCACTCTCACACTGTCACTCTCACACTGTCACTCTCACAATGTCACTCTCACACTGTCACTCTCACACTGTCACTCTCACACTGTCATTCTCACACTGTCACTCTCTCACATTGTCACTCTCACACACTGTCACTCTCTCACTCTGTCACTCTCTCACTCTGTCACTCTCTCACACTGTCACTCTCTCACTCTGTCACTCTCTCACACTGTCACTCTCTCACTCTGTCACTCTCACATTGTCACTCTCTCACACTTTCACTCTCACACTGTGACTCTCTCACACTGTCATTCCCAACCTGTCACTCTCTCACACTGTCACTCTCTCACATTGTGACTCTCTCACACTGTCACTCTCTCACACAGTCTCTCTCACACACAGTCACTCTCACACACAGTCACTCTCTCACACAGACATTCCCACACTGTCACTCTCTCTCACACTCAGTCTCTCTCACTGTCACTTTCACACAGTCACTCTCTCACACTCTCATTCTCACACTGTCACTCTCTCACATTGTCACTCACACACTGTCTCTCTCTCACACTGTCACGCACTCAGACTGTCACGCTCTCACACTGTCACACTCACACTTTCACTCACTCACACTCTCACTCTATCACACTGTCGCGCTCTCACAGTCACTCTCACACAGTCACTCTCACACAGTCACTCTCACACTCTCATTCCCACACTGTCACTCTCTCTCACTGTCTCTCTCTCACACTGTCACTCTCTCACACAGTTGCTCTCTCACACTGTCACTCACGCACAATGTCACGCATTCATAATGTCACGCACTCATAATGTCACTCTCTCACACTGTCACTCTCTCACTGTCACTCACACTGTCACGCTCTCACACTGTCACTCTCACACTGTCACTCTCACACTGTCACTCACACTGTCACGCTCTCACACTGTCACTCTCTCACACTTTCACTCCCACAGACACTCTCACACACTGTCACTCTCACCCTGTCACTCACACACTGTCACTCTCTCACATTGTTACTCACTTACTGTCACACTCTCACATGGTCACTCTCACACACAGTCATTCCCATGCCCACACTCTCTCACATGTAACTCTCACACAGTCACTCTCACGCATAGTCGCTCTCACACTCTCATTCTCACACTGTCACACAATCACACTGTCACTCTATCACACTGTCACTCTCACATTGGCACTCTCTCACACTGTCACTCTCACACTGTTACTCTCTCACACTGTTACTCAGTCACTGTCACTCTCTCACACTCTCATTCCCACACAGTCACTCTCACACTGTCACTCTCTCACACTATCATTCCCACACTGTCACTCTCTCACACTGTCACTCTCTCACTCTCTCACTCTCTCACAGTCACTCTCACACACAGTCACTCCTCCACTGTCACTCTCTCACACTGTCACTCTCAAACCCTGTCACTCTCTCTCACTGTCACTCTCGCAAGCTGTCACTCTCTCACACTGTCACTCTCAAACACTGTCACTCTCTCTCACTGTCACTCTCATACACTGTCACTAACTCTCACTGTCAGTCTCACATTGTCACTCTCTCAAGCTGTCACTCTCTCACACTGTCACTCTCTCACACTGTCACTCCTGCACTGTCACTCTAACACTGTCACTCTCTCACACTGTTACTCAGTCACTGTCACTCTCTCTCACTGTCACTCTCTCACACTCATTCCCACAGTCACTCTCACACTGTCACTCTCTCACACTGTCACACTCACACTGTCACTCTCTCACACTGTCACTCTCTCACAGTCACTCTCACACACAGTCACTCCTCCACTGTCTCTCTCTCTCACACTGTCACTTCTCTCACACTCTCATTCGCACACATTCACTCTCACACTGTCACTCTCTCACACTCTCATTCCCACACTCTCACTCTCTCACACTGTCACTCTCTCACAGTCACTCTCACACACAGTCACTCCTCCACTGTCTCTCTCTCACACTGTCACTCTCTCACACTGTCACTCTCTCACACTGTCACACTCACACTGTCACTCTCTCACACTGTTACTCACTCACTGTCACTCTCTCACACTGTCACTCTCACACACAGTCACTCTCACACTGTCACTCTCTCACACTGTCATTCCCACACTGTCACTCTCTCACCCTCTCACTCTCTCACAGTCACGCTCTCACATTGTCACTCTCACACATTCTCTCTCTCACTGTCACTTACACACCGTCACTGCCTCACACAGTCAGTCTCACACACAGTCACTCTCACACACAGTCAGTCTCACACTGTCATTCTCACACTGACACTCTCTCACACTCAGTCTCACAATGTCACTCTCTCACACAGTCATTCTCTCACATTGTCATTCTCTCACTCTGTCACTCTCAGATTGTCACTCTCTCACACTTTCACTCTCACACTGTCACTCTCTCACAATGTCATTCCCACACTATCACTCTCTCACACTGTGACTCTCTCACAATGTCACTCTCTCACATTGTCACTCTCTCACACAGTCTCTCTCACACACAGTCACTCTCACACACAGTCACTCACACACACAGTCACTCTCACACACAGTCACTCTCTCACACTGACATTCCCACACTGTCACTCTCTCTCACAGTCAGTCTCTCTCACTGTCACTTTCACACAGTCACTCTCTCACACTGTCACTCTCACATTGTCACCCTCACTCACTGACATTCTCACACTGTCACTCTCTCACATTGTCACTCACACACTGTCACTCTCTCACACTTGCTCTCTCACACAGTCGCTCTTACACACAGTCACTCTCACACTGTCACTCTCTCACACTGTCAGTCTCTCACACTGTCACTCTCTCACACTGTCATTCCCACACTGTCACTCTCTCACACTGTCACTCTCTCACTATCACTCTCACGCACAGTCACTCTCTCACAATCACTCTCACGCACAGTCACTCTCTTACACCGTCACTCTCTCACACTGTCATTCCCACACTGTCACTCTCTCACTATCACTCTCACGCACAGTCACTCTCTCACAATAACTCTCACGCACAGTCACTCTCTTACACCGTCACTCTCTCACACTGTCACTTTCTCACACTGTCACTCTCACTGTCACGCTCTCGCACTGTCATTCTCACACTGTCACTCTCTCTCAGTCACTCTCAGTCACTCTCTCTCACTGTCACTTTCACTCAGTCACTCTCTCACGCTGTCACTCTCAAATTGTCACCCTCACTCAGTGTCATTCTCACACTGTCACTCTCTCACATTGTCACTCTCACACAGTCGCTCTCACTCACAGTCACTCTCTCACGCTGTCACTCTCACACTGTCACTATCACACACTGTCGCTCTCGCATACTGTCGCTCTCACACACTGTCATTCCCACACTGTCACTCTCTCTCACTGTCACACAGTCACTCTCTCACACTGTCACTCTCACATTGTCACCCTCACTCACTGTCATTCTCAAACTGTCATTCTCTCACACTGTCGCTCTCTCACACTGTTGCTCTCTCACACTGTCGTTCTCACACACAGTCACTCTCTCACACTGTTACTCTCTCACACTGTCACTCTCACACACAGTCACTCTCACACTGTCGCTCTCTCACACTGTCGCTCTCTCACACTGTCGCTCTCTCACACTGTCGCTCTCACACACAGTCACTCTCTCACACTGTTACTCTCTCACACTATCACTATCGCACACTGTCAAACTCCCACACTGCCACTCTCACACAGTCACTCTCTCACTCAGTCACTCTCTCACACTGTCAGTCTCACACTGTCATTCTCTCTCACTGTCACTCTCACACACAGTCACTCTCACACTGTCACTCTCACACACATTCACTCTCACACTGTCACTCTCTCACACTGTCATTCCCACACTGTCACTCTCTAACTGTCACTCTCTCGCAAAGACACTCTCACACTATCATTCTCACACTGTCACTCACTCACACTGTCACTCTCTCACTCTGTTACTCACTCACTGTCACTCCCTCGCTGTCACTCTCTCACACAGTCACTCTATCACACTGTCACTCTCACACACAGTCACTCTCGCACTGTCATTCTCTCACACTGTCATTCTCTCACACTGTCACTCTCACACAGTCAGTCTCTCACGCTGTCATTCTCCCACTGACACTCTCTCACACAGTCACTCTCACACAGTCACTCTCACACAGTCACTCTCACACAGTCACTCTCACACACTGTCACTCACACACCGTCACTCTCACACTGTCACTCTCACACTGTCACTCTCACAATGTCACTCTCACACTGTCACTCTCACACTGTCACTCTCACACTGTCATTCTCACACTGTCACTCTCTCACATTGTCACTCTCACACACTGTCACTCTCTCACTCTGTCACTCTCTCACTCTGTCACTCTCTCACACTGTCACTCTCTCACTCTGTCACTCTCTCACACTGTCACTCTCTCACTCTGTCACTCTCACATTGTCACTCTCTCACACTTTCACTCTCACACTGTGACTCTCTCACACTGTCATTCCCAACCTGTCACTCTCTCACACTGTCACTCTCTCACATTGTGACTCTCTCACACTGTCACTCTCTCACACAGTCTCTCTCACACACAGTCACTCTCACACACAGTCACTCTCTCACACAGACATTCCCACACTGTCACTCTCTCTCACACTCAGTCTCTCTCACTGTCACTTTCACACAGTCACTCTCTCACACTCTCATTCTCACACTGTCACTCTCTCACATTGTCACTCACACACTGTCTCTCTCTCACACTGTCACGCACTCAGACTGTCACGCTCTCACACTGTCACACTCACACTTTCACTCACTCACACTCTCACTCTATCACACTGTCGCGCTCTCACAGTCACTCTCACACAGTCACTCTCACACAGTCACTCTCACACTCTCATTCCCACACTGTCACTCTCTCTCACTGTCTCTCTCTCACACTGTCACTCTCTCACACAGTTGCTCTCTCACACTGTCACTCACGCACAATGTCACGCATTCATAATGTCACGCACTCATAATGTCACTCTCTCACACTGTCACTCTCTCACTGTCACTCACACTGTCACGCTCTCACACTGTCACTCTCACACTGTCACTCTCACACTGTCACTCACACTGTCACGCTCTCACACTGTCACTCTCTCACACTTTCACTCCCACAGACACTCTCACACACTGTCACTCTCACCCTGTCACTCACACACTGTCACTCTCTCACATTGTTACTCACTTACTGTCACACTCTCACATGGTCACTCTCACACACAGTCATTCCCATGCCCACACTCTCTCACATGTAACTCTCACACAGTCACTCTCACGCATAGTCGCTCTCACACTCTCATTCTCACACTGTCACACAATCACACTGTCACTCTATCACACTGTCACTCTCACATTGGCACTCTCTCACACTGTCACTCTCACACTGTTACTCTCTCACACTGTTACTCAGTCACTGTCACTCTCTCACACTCTCATTCCCACACAGTCACTCTCACACTGTCACTCTCTCACACTATCATTCCCACACTGTCACTCTCTCACACTGTCACTCTCTCACTCTCTCACTCTCTCACAGTCACTCTCACACACAGTCACTCCTCCACTGTCACTCTCTCACACTGTCACTCTCAAACCCTGTCACTCTCTCTCACTGTCACTCTCGCAAGCTGTCACTCTCTCACACTGTCACTCTCAAACACTGTCACTCTCTCTCACTGTCACTCTCATACACTGTCACTAACTCTCACTGTCAGTCTCACATTGTCACTCTCTCAAGCTGTCACTCTCTCACACTGTCACTCTCTCACACTGTCACTCCTGCACTGTCACTCTAACACTGTCACTCTCTCACACTGTTACTCAGTCACTGTCACTCTCTCTCACTGTCACTCTCTCACACTCATTCCCACAGTCACTCTCACACTGTCACTCTCTCACACTGTCACACTCACACTGTCACTCTCTCACACTGTCACTCTCTCACAGTCACTCTCACACACAGTCACTCCTCCACTGTCTCTCTCTCTCACACTGTCACTTCTCTCACACTCTCATTCGCACACATTCACTCTCACACTGTCACTCTCTCACACTCTCATTCCCACACTCTCACTCTCTCACACTGTCACTCTCTCACAGTCACTCTCACACACAGTCACTCCTCCACTGTCTCTCTCTCACACTGTCACTCTCTCACACTGTCACTCTCTCACACTGTCACACTCACACTGTCACTCTCTCACACTGTTACTCACTCACTGTCACTCTCTCACACTGTCACTCTCACACACAGTCACTCTCACACTGTCACTCTCTCACACTGTCATTCCCACACTGTCACTCTCTCACCCTCTCACTCTCTCACAGTCACGCTCTCACATTGTCACTCTCACACATTCTCTCTCTCACTGTCACTTACACACCGTCACTGCCTCACACAGTCAGTCTCACACACAGTCACTCTCACACACAGTCAGTCTCACACTGTCATTCTCACACTGACACTCTCTCACACTCAGTCTCACAATGTCACTCTCTCACACAGTCATTCTCTCACATTGTCATTCTCTCACTCTGTCACTCTCACATTGTCACTCTCTCACACTTTCACTCTCACACTGTCACTCTCTCACAATGTCATTCCCACACTATCACTCTCTCACACTGTGACTCTCTCACAATGTCACTCTCTCACATTGTCACTCTCTCACACAGTCTCTCTCACACACAGTCACTCTCACACACAGTCACTCACACACACAGTCACTCTCACACACAGTCACTCTCTCACACTGACATTCCCACACTGTCACTCTCTCTCACAGTCAGTCTCTCTCACTGTCACTTTCACACAGTCACTCTCTCACACTGTCACTCTCACATTGTCACCCTCACTCACTGACATTCTCACACTGTCACTCTCTCACATTGTCACTCACACACTGTCACTCTCTCACACTTGCTCTCTCACACAGTCGCTCTTACACACAGTCACTCTCACACTGTCACTCTCTCACACTGTCAGTCTCTCACACTGTCACTCTCTCACACTGTCATTCCCACACTGTCACTCTCTCACACTGTCACTCTCTCACTATCACTCTCACGCACAGTCACTCTCTCACAATCACTCTCACGCACAGTCACTCTCTTACACCGTCACTCTCTCACACTGTCATTCCCACACTGTCACTCTCTCACTATCACTCTCACGCACAGTCACTCTCTCACAATAACTCTCACGCACAGTCACTCTCTTACACCGTCACTCTCTCACACTGTCACTTTCTCACACTGTCACTCTCACTGTCACGCTCTCGCACTGTCATTCTCACACTGTCACTCTCTCTCAGTCACTCTCAGTCACTCTCTCTCACTGTCACTTTCACTCAGTCACTCTCTCACGCTGTCACTCTCAAATTGTCACCCTCACTCAGTGTCATTCTCACACTGTCACTCTCTCACATTGTCACTCTCACACAGTCGCTCTCACTCACAGTCACTCTCTCACGCTGTCACTCTCACACTGTCACTATCACACACTGTCGCTCTCGCATACTGTCGCTCTCACACACTGTCATTCCCACACTGTCACTCTCTCTCACTGTCACACAGTCACTCTCTCACACTGTCACTCTCACATTGTCACCCTCACTCACTGTCATTCTCAAACTGTCATTCTCTCACACTGTCGCTCTCTCACACTGTTGCTCTCTCACACTGTCGTTCTCACACACAGTCACTCTCTCACACTGTTACTCTCTCACACTGTCACTCTCACACACAGTCACTCTCACACTGTCGCTCTCTCACACTGTCGCTCTCTCACACTGTCGCTCTCTCACACTGTCGCTCTCACACACAGTCACTCTCTCACACTGACACTCTCTCACACTATCACTATCGCACACTGTCAAACTCCCACACTGCCACTCTCACACAGTCACTCTCACACTGTCACTCTCGCACTCTGTCACTCTCTCACATTGTCACTCTCTCACACTTTCACTCTGTCACACAGTCACTCTCTCACACAGTCACTCACACACTGTCATTCTCACACTGTCACTCTCTCACACTGTCACTCTCTCACACTGTCACACTCACACAATCAACCTCACACAGTCACTCTCACACAGTCACTCTCACACAGTCACTCTCACACAGTCACTCTCAGACTGTCACTCTCACACTATCACTCTCTCACACTGTCACTCTCTCACACTGTCACTCTCTCACAGTCACTCTCATGCACATTCACTCTCACACTGTCATTCTCACTCTGTTACTCTCTCACGCTGTCACTCTCTCACAGTCACTCTCACACTGTCATTCTCACACTGTCACTCACTCACACTGTCACTCTCTCACACTGTTCCTCACTCACTTTCACGCTCTCACTGACACTCTCTCACACAGTCACTCTCACACTGCCACTCTCACATACTGTCACTCTCTCATGCTGTCAGTCTCAAACTGTCACTATCACACACTGTCGCTCTCGCACACTGTCGCTCTCACACACTGTCATTCCCACACTGACACTCTCTCTCACAGTCACTCTCTCTCACTGTCACTTTCACACACAGTCACTCTCTCACACTGTCACTCTCACATTGTCACCCTCACTCACTGCCATTCTCACACTGTCACTCTCTCACATTGTCACTCTTTCACACTGTCACGCTCTCACACTGTCGCTCTCTCACACTGTCGCTCTCACACACAGTCACTCTCTCACACTGTTACTCTCTCACACTGTCACTATCGCACACGTCACACTCCCACACTGTCACTCTCACACAGTCACTCTTACACTGTCACTCTCTCACTCTGTCACTCTCTCACATTGTCACTCTCTCACACTTTCACTCTCTCACACAGTCACTCTCTCACACAGTCATCCACACACTGTCATTCTCACACTGTCACTCTCTCACACTGTCAATCTCTCACACTGTCACTCTCACACTGTCACTCCTTCACTCTGTCACTCTCTCACACTGTCACTATGTCACACTTTCACTCTCTCACAGTCACTCTCACACAGTCACTCTCCCGCAGTCACTCTCACACACTGTCACTCTCACACTGTCACTCTCTCACACTGTCAGTCTCTCACACTGTCACTCTCTCACACTGTCATTCCCACACTGTCACTCTCTCACTATCACTCTTACGCACAGTCACTCTCTCACAATTACTCTCACGCGCAGTCACTCTCTTACACCGTCACTCTCTCACACTGTCACTCTCTCACACTGTCACTCTCACTGTCACGCTCTCGCACTGTCATTCTCACACTGTCACTCTCTCTCAGTCACTCTCAGTCACTCTCTCTCACTGTCACTTTCACTCAGTCACTCTCTCGCACTGTCACTCTCAAATTGTCACCCTCACTCAGTGTCATTCTCACACTGTCACTCTCTCACATTGTCACTCTCACACAGTCGCTCTCACTCACAGTCACTCTCTCACGCTGTCACTCTCACACTGTCACTATCACACACTGTCGCTCTCGCATACTGTCGCTCTCACACACTGTCCTTCCCACACTGTCACTCTCTCTCACTGTCACTTTCACACAGTCACTCTCTCACACTGTCACTCTCACATTGTCACCCTCACTCACTGTCATTCTCAAACTGTCACTCTCTCACACTGTCGCTCTCACACTGTTGCTCTCTCACACTGTCGTTCTCACACACAGTCACTCTCTCACACTGTTACTCTCTCACACTGTCACTATCGCACACTGTCACTCTCACACACAGTCACTCTCACACTGTCGCTCTCTCACACTGTCGCTCTCTCACACTGTCGCTCTCACACACAGTCACTCTCTCACACTGTTACTCTCTCACACTATCACTATCGCACGCTGTCAAACTCCCACACAGTCACTCTCACACAGTCACTCTCACACTGTCACTCTCGCACTCTGTCACTCTCTCACATTGTCACTCTCTCACACTTTCACTCTCTCACACAGTCACTCTCTCACACAGTCACTCACACACTGTCATTCTCACACTGTCACTCTCTCACACTGTCACTCTCCCACAATGTCACACTCACACAATCAATCTCACACAGTCACTCTCACACAGTCACTCTCACACAGTCACTCTCAGACTGTCACTCTCACACTATCACTCTCACACTGTCACTCTCTCACACTGTCACTCTCTCACAGTCACTCTCATGCACAATCCCTCTCACACTGTCATTCTCACTCTGTTACTCTCTCACGCTGTCACTCTCTCACAGTCACTCTCACACTGTCATTCTCACACTGTCACTCACTCATACTGTCACTCTCACACTGTCACTCTCACATACTGTCACTCTCTCACGCTGTCAGTCTCAAACTGTCACTATCACACACTGTCGCTCTCGCACACTGTCGCTCTCACACACTGTCATTCCCACACTGACACTCTCTCTCACAGTCACTCTCTCTCACTGTCACTTTCACACAGTCATCTCTCACACTGTCACTCTCACATTGTCACCCTCACTCACTGCCATTCTCACACTGTCACTCTCTCACATTGTCACTCTTTCACACTGTCACGCTCTCACACTGTCGCTCTCTCACACTGTCGCTCTCACACACAGTCACTCTCTCACACTGTTACTCTCTCACACTGTCACTATCGCACACTGTCACACTCCCACACTGTCACTCTCACACAGTCACTCTTACACTGTCACTCTCTCACTCTGTCACTGTCTCACATTTTCACTCTCTCACACTTTCACTCTCTCACACAGTCACTCTCTCACACAGTCATCCACACACTGTCATTCTCACACTGTCACTCTCTCACACTGTCACTCTCACACAATCACTCTCACACTGTCACTCTCACACTGTCACTCTCACGCAGTCACTCTCTCACACTGTCACTCTCACGCAGTCACTCTCACACACTGTCACTCTCACACTGTCACTCTCTCACACTGTCACTCACTCTCACTGTCACTCACATGCACAGTCACTCTCACACACAGTCACTCTCACACACAGTCACTCTCTCACACTGTCATTCCCACACTGTCACTCTCTCTTAGTCACTCTCTCTCACTGTCACTTTCACTCAGTCTCTCTCTCACACTGTCACTCTCAAATTGTCACCCTCACTCAGAGTCATTCTCACACTGTCACTCTCTCACATTGTCATTCTCACACAGTCACTCTCTCACATTGTCACTCTCACACTGTCACTATCGCACACTGTCACTCTCACACAGTCACTCTCACACTGTCACTCTCACACTGTCACTCTCTCACACTGTCACTCTCTCACACTGTCACTCTCATGCAATCACTCTCACACTGTCACTCTCTCACACTGTCACTCTCTCACACTGTCACTCTCATGCAATCACTCTCACACAGTCACTCTCACACTGTCACTCTCTCACTCTGTCACTCTCTCACACTATCACTCTCTCACACTTTCACTCTGTCACACACTCCTCTCACACACAGTCACTCTCACACAGTCACTCTCAAACAGTCACTCTCACACAGTCACTCTCACACAGTCACTCTCACACAGTCACTCTCACACAGTCACTCTCTCACACTGTCACTCTCTCACACTATCACTCACTCACACTGTCACTCTCTCACACCGTCACTCTCTCACGGTCACTCTCATGCACAGTCACTCTCACACTGTCATTCTCACTCTGTTACTCACTCACTGTCACTCTCTCACTGTCACTCTCTCACTGTCACTCTCTCACTGTCACTCTCTCTCACTGTCATTCTCACACTGTCACTCTCTCACGCTGTCACTCTCTCACAGTCACTCTCACACTGTCATTCTCACACTGTCACTCACTCACACTGTCACTCTCTCACACAGTCACCCTCACACTTCACTCTCACACACTGTCACTCTCTCACGCTGTCACTCTCACACTGTCATTATCACACACTGTCGCTCTCGCACACTGTCTCTCTCACACACTGTCATTCCCACACTATCACTCTCTCTCACAGTCACCCTCTCTCAGTGTCACTTTCACACAGTCACTCTCTCACACTGTCACTCTCACATTGTCACCCTCACTCACTGTCATTCTCACACTGTCACTCTCTCACACTGTCGCTCTCTCACACTGTCACTCTCACACACAGTCACTCTCTCACACTGTTACTCTCTCACACTGTCACTATCGCACACTGTCACACTCCCACACTGTCACTCTCACTCAGTCACTCTCACACTGTCACTCTCTCACTCTGTCACTCTCTCACATTGTCACTCTCTCACACTTTTGCTCTCTCACACAGTCGCTCACACACTGTCACTCTCTCACACTGTCACTCTCTCACACTGTCACTCTTACACAATCACTCTCACACAGTCACTCTCACACTGTCACTCCTTCACTCTGTCACTCTCTCACACTGTCACTCTGTCACACTTGCACTCTCTCACAGTCACTCTCACACACAGTCACTCTCACACAGTCACTCTCAAACAGTCTCTCTCACAGTCACTCTCACACAGTCACTCTCACACAGTCACTCTCACACACTGTCACTCTCACACTGTCACTCTCTCACACTGTCACTCTCTCACACTGTCACTCTCACACTGTCACTCTCACACTGTCACTCTCACACTGTCACTCTCTCACACTGTCACTCTCACACTGTCACTCTCACACTGTCACTCTCACACTGTCACTCTCTCACTGTTACTCTCTCACATTGTCACTCTCTCACTGTTACTCTCTCACATTGTCACTCTCTCACCGTCACTCTCTCTTACTGTCACTCTCTCACTGTCACTCTCTCTTACTGTCGCTCTCACACACTCAGCTCACACTGTTATTACTGATGCTATCAATTCACAGAATTCATAAAGTGCAGGGACTTGGCCCATCAAATCTGCATCTACTGTCTGACAGACTATCCCACCCAGGCCCTATCCCCATAACCCCACGTATTTACCCTGCGCATCCCCCGAACCTACATCTTGCAACAGTAACGGACAATTTAGCATGGCCAATGCACCTAACCCGCACATTTTTGGACTGTGGAAGGAAACCGGAGCACCCAGAGGAAACTCACGCAGACACGGGGAGAATGTGTAAACGTCACACAGTCCCCCAAGGCTGGAATTAAACCCGGGTGCCCGGTGCTGTGAGGCGGCAGCGTGAATCACTGTGCCACTGTGCCACCCTTAATAAATGGTGGGCCTTAATCTGCCTCATCCTCTTTATAACTTTGATGCCATTTGGTGCAGTGGGATTTCTATTCTGTTCTTTAATTAGAAACATATAGGGCGGAACATAAGAACTGGAGAGGGTCATTCCGCTCCCCAATCTCTACAGCATTTAATTAGATCACGGCTGCTATAATGTAACCAATGGTAACATGCTGTGAGTGTCAGCTGACCAGTTGACCCGATAGACAATGTAACCAATGGCAAAATGGTGTGGTGGTCAGCTGAGGTATAAATAGGAAGCAGGTGGGGATTATGGGGAACATTTGTGGCCCAAGTAGTGGTGTAATGAAATTTCTTTATTAAACCTTTACTTTGATTTACTTTGTGAAGTTAGTTCTTGTATTGCTTGCTGCTGGAGTATCCATACTGCTGAATGAACAATTTTCACAAGAATGATCCCTGGAATGAAGAGCTTGTTGTATGAGGAACGGTTGAGGATTCTGGGTCTGTACTCTTTGGAGTTTAGAAGGATGAGCGGGGGATCTTATTGAAACTTACAGGATGCTGCGAGGCCTGGATAGAGTGGATGTGGAGAGGATGTTTCCACTAGTAAGAAAAACTAGAACCAGTGGGCACAACCTCAGGCTAAAGGGACGATCCTTTGAAACAGAGATGAGGAGGAATTTCTTCAGTCAGGGAGTGGTGAATCTGTGGAATTCTTTGCTAAAAAAGGCTGTGGAAGCCAGGTCATTGAGTGTCTTTAAGACAGAGATAGATAGGTTCTTGATTAATAAGGGGATCAGGGGTTATGGGGAAAAGGCAGGAGAATGGGGATGAGAAAAATATCCGCCATGATTGAATGGCGGAGCAGACTCGGTGGGCCGAGTGGCCTAATTCTGCTCCGATGTCTTATGGATGGTCTATATCTTAACTCGGTCTACCCACTTTGGTTCCATATCTTTATGGGGAGGCACAGTGACACAGTGGGTTAGCACTGCTGCCTCACAGCGCCAGGGACCTGGGTTCGATTCCCGGCTTGGATCACTGTCTGTGCGGAGTCTGCACGTTCTCCCCCTGTCTGCGTGGGTTTCCTCTGCGTGCTCCGGTTTCCTCCATCAGTCTAAAAGATGTGCTGGTTAGGGTGCATTGGCCATGCTAAATCCTCCCTCAGTGTACCCGAACAGGTGCTGGAGTGTAGCGACTAGTGGAGTTTCACGGTAACTTCATTGCAGTGTTAATGTGAGCCGACTCGTGACACTAATAAAATTTAAAAAAAACAAAAATCTTGTAAATTCAGTTTTGAAATTTTCACATAAAGGCCCCAAAAGCTTGTGGGCAGAGAGAGATCCAGGATTCCAACACCCTTTCCTTCCTGACATCACCCCTGGACAGGCTGACTCTAATCAGAATGTTATTACCCCTTGTGCTGGGCTCAGCACAGGAATTAGATTCTCTCTGCGTATCCTATCAAATCCTTTAATCACCTCAAACACCTCAATTTGATCACCCTTAATCTTCTGTATTCAAGGGAATGTAAGCCTAGTCACCGCAGCCAATCCTCATCATATAATCCTTGATGCTTTGGTCTCGTTCAGTACTGCACTCTCTTTAGAAGCAAAATATTCTTCCTGAGGTGCAGTGCCCAGACGCGCTCCTGATGGAGCCTAACATCTGGATCGTAACTTCTTTGTACTGTCGCTGCCTTGAGATGAAGGCTAACATGAGCTTTTTTGGTATATTTTTTTGCCCAGTAGCATTGAACAGTTTCTGTCCATGTTAAATGTAAAATCTACAAAGAAAGTCCACCAGCCGTGTAGATGAAGCAACAGGTATCATAATTGTCAGCAAATAATTAAATAAAAAGCCATTGTAACAAGATATGCAAGTACAGGTGAATCATAGAAACCCTACAGTGCAGAAGGAGGCCATTCAGCATCGAGCCTGCACCGACAACAATCCCACCCAGTCCTTATCCTTCAAACCCCACATATTTACCACCTAACATCTCAGGACGCTAAGGGGCAATTTAGCACGGCCAATCAACCTTACCCGCACATCTTTGGGCTGTGGGAGGAAACTGGCGCACCCGGAGGAAACCCACGCGGACACGGGGAGAACATGCAGACTCCGTACAGACAGTGACCCAAGCTGGGAGTCGAACCCAGGTCCCCGGAGCTGTGAGGCAGCAGTGCTAACTACTGTGCCGCCGTGCCGCCCTTTATGGTGTACAAGCGTACACCATAAAGCAACAGGAATGATACAGGAATGTGCGTGACAAACACAAATAACATTCTGAAAACATATTCTGGTATTAAATTATTATACCCAGAGACTACTCATTGCAATATATTGAATCAGACAGCAGAATTTCTGAGTGAAATGAGTACTCCAACAGTAACAAATAAGCTGTAAAGACACAAGAGCACATTACATTGTACGTGTAGCCTTAGTTAAATAATAAATACTTGTCAGGGCACCAACAGAACAGGAATGTTATTCCTGGTGTTTGGATTATTAAAACAGCATAATGCGCAGACAGGATGATTGAATGTAGTAATAGTTCGCTCTTTTTGGCATGTTACATATCTGTTCAAGATGTAATAATGGCTGAGGAACGCCTGCCTTTCATAATCATTTATTTTGTAATATAATGAAAGCCGTTTTTACTTACTGTAGAACACAGCGTATAAGTCAGCCTTTGAAGCCTCCATAAATCCTTCCAAAAAACGGAGGTCAACTTATACACTGAGTATACAACGTGAGTCATCAATGTGGGTGTGGGTGATTTGAATTTGATTTGATTTATTATTGTCACATGTATTAAAATACAGTGAAAAACATTGTTTCTTGCGCGTTATACAGACAAAGCATACCATTGATAGAGAAGGGAAAGAGAGTGCAGAATGGAGTGTTACAGTCATAGCTAGGGTGTAGAGAAAGATCAACTTAATGCAAGGTAGATCCATTCAAACGTCTGACAGCAGCAGGGAAAAGCTGTTCTTGAGTCGGTTGGTACGTGATCTCAGACTTTTGTCTTTTTTCTGAAGGAAGAAGGTGGAAGAGACAATATCCGGGGTGTGTGGAGTCCTTAATTATGCTGGTTGCTTTGCCGAGGTAGCGGGAAGTGTTGACAGAGTCAACGGGGAGGCTAGTTTGATGGGAGGCTGGTTTGATGGGAGGCTAGTTTGATGGGAGGCTGGTTTCAGGGAGGGTGGTTTGATGGGAGGCTGGTTTGATGGGAGGCTGGTTTGATGGGAGGCTGGTTTGATGGGAGGTTGGTTTGATGGGAGGCTGGTTTGATGGGAGGGTGGTTTGATGGGAGGGTGGTTTGATGGGAGGCTGGTTTGATGGGAGGGTGGTTTAATGGGAGGGTGGTTTAATGGGAGGGTGGTTTGATGGGAGGGTGGTTTGATGGGAGGGTGGTTTGATGGGAGCTTGGTTTGATGGGAGCGTGGTTTGATGGGAGGGTGGTTTAATGGGAGGGTGGTTTGATGGGAGCGTGGTTTGATGGGAGGGTGGTTTAATGGGAGGGTGGTTTGATGGGAGGTTGGTTTGATGGGAGGGTGGTCATCATTTTGAAATGTAAGCAAAGAACACAACACTGGTAATTCATATCAAATTATTGTGGCACGGTTTATGGAATAACTAATTGTTAATGATATCTTTAATCACAATAAAAGCATTTCAAAACCATCAAATTCATCTGTACAAAGAGTTAATCGCGTCTCTTTGGCTATGACATCATCAATAGGATTCCACTCTGGATCAGATTTGATACTTCAGAATTTTGCAATCATCTCCCCACAACAAATCATCTTCCTCTGCACCCACTGATTTGGATATTCCTCGCTTTTTGAACGATCTGATGGCGCACTTTGCACCAATGGGATCCCACAATTTGATAGTGGGCAGACTTTTTCCATGCCCCCCCTCCTCCCACTGATGGGTTCAATAGCGGGCAGGGGAAAATTCAATGGGAGGTCCAAAAATTGGTGTTATGATTGTGTGAATTTCCCGTGGGACCTACCATTGGTGACCGCCATAGCGGATTGGGAAATCTGCTGGCGGCCGGTTTGAAACTGGTTTGCATCCTGCTAATGTGATACAGATGAAGGCCCGACTGGTATCTTGTCCCCATTGCCTGATTTGGTCTGTTCTGCGTGGGTGTGTCTTCAATTCCCATACGCCTTATTTGTAAGTCCATGCACTGACTTACGGCATAAGGTAAGTAAAACAAGCATCGCTGGGGTGAAAAATTGAGGCTGATTACTAATGCAGATATAGGCCGCGATTCTCCCGTCCCACTGCGCTAATTTTTTAGTGCAGTGGGCCAGGAGATTCTCAGGGTTCGTGCATGCGTTCCCGCCCCAATAGCAGCTCCCAGTGCCAGATTTCCAGCGCCGGATCCATGCCGGAAATCAGCGGGGAGGCGCCAAGACCATTTTATTGGTCATTTAAATATAATTTAAATTCAATTAGCAGGCCGGGACTGAAGTTTCCAGGCTCACTGGCATCTCCACCAGGGATTACAGTAGCTCCCCAAGAACAGAGAACCAGTGGCTTGACTGTGCTGGAGCAAAGAGGGGCAATCGGGGCCCCCCCAGAGGGTCGGGCGGTGGGGCAAGGTGCTGTCCCCTGGGCATTGGCAGCTTGGCAGTGCCAACCTGGGCCCCCGGCCCTGCCCAAGGGGCAAAGTGTCAATGCCCAAGGGGCATGGGGCAGTGCCAAGGGGGCATGGGGCAGTGCCAAGGGGGCAGGTCCTGATGGGGCAAGGCCCGGTGGGCCAATCAGTGGGAGTGGGGAGTTCCCATTGTCACTCTGCAGGCAAATGGGGAGCTATACTAAACCCCGCTGGAGTGAACCACTCCTGGTTGGGGGGGTGGAGAGACACTAGCGGCCCGGAGATTTCAGGCCTGGGCCCGCTAATAGGATTTAAAGTAAATCGAGATGCACATTTACATAATTTATTTAGCTCCACAGAGCTGACGGCACCAGAACTCCAGCGCCGGGGCGAGGAGGCTTCTTGTGAGCCGTCCCCAGCATACCCTCTAATTCCAATTTTTACTCCCATTCTATGCTCTTAAAACTTGACTCTAACTCCTTTCACCCTCTCCTTTCCTTCTCCCCTATGCACTCGATGAACGGTATGCTTTGTCTGCATAGCGCGTAAGAAACAATGCTTTCCACTATATACCAATACACGTGGCAATAACAAATCAAATCAAATCAGAAGTTGGCACCAATCTGATCCACACTAGCCATCCAGTCAACCGAGCCAACAACCCCCTCCCCAACCCTCTCCCCGAGAAGTCCGGGTTGCTATGGCAACATACACTTGCACAAGTGAGTTATAGCCTGGAGTTACGGGTAGTGATAGTAGATGCTCCAATTTCTTTCCATCAGATGTTTGATCAGGAATCTCTCCCGCTGCTTCCTGCTACTGGCGTACGCTGGAAGCATTGGTATTCAACCGGTATGGCCAAATTATCCTGGGCTGGGACTTGAGACCAGAGCTTCTGGCTCAGAGGCAGGGATGAGTCCTGCCCCACGAGACCTCCACTCAATAATGACCATGGCTTTTATCATGCCCTTCACCACCCAGTACTGCTTGTCTCCAACTTCAGTCACTTCTTTAGGCGTACAAATCCGAATCATACTGTTACCAAATATGTATCTCTTTTTCATCTTCATTCATTATCACTTCTAATACCTCCTGATTCCACAGCACTTTGAAATTTAAACCATGATACTTCCACAGGGTGTTTGAAGCATCACTTTATACCTTACATTACAGTCACACAGAATACTTCAGGAGAAGATATAAGTAAAGAAAAAACTGCCGTTTATATCACACTTTCCATGACCCCCAGTGTCTCAAAGCACTTTCCAGTCAATTAAATTAAAGTTTATTTATTAGTGTCACAAGTAGGCTTACATTAACACTGCAATGAGTTACTCTGAAAATCCCCGAGTCGCCACACTCCGGCGCCTGTTCGGGTACACTGAGGGAGAATTTAGCATGGCCAATGCACCTAACCTGCACATCTTTCGGATTGTGGGAGGAAACCGGAGCATCCAGAGGGAACCCTGCAGACACGGGGAGAATGTGCAGACTCCACACAGACAGTGGCCCAAGGTGGGAATCGAACCCGAGTCCCTGGCGCGGTGAGGCAGCAGTGCCAACCACTTATGTACTTTTGATGCAGTCACTGTTGTGGGAGGTGATGGCCTAGTGGTATTATCGTAAGACTATTAATCCAGAAACCCGGCTAATGTTCTGGGGACCCGTGTTCAAATCCCACCATGGCAGATGGGAGAATTTGAATTCAATAAAAAAAATCTGGAATTAAGAATCTACTGATGACCATGAAACCGCTGTCGATTGTCAGAAAAACTCATCTGGTTCACTAATGACCTTTAGGGAAGGAAACGTACTGTCCTTACCTGGCCTGGCCTACGTGTGACTCCAGAGCCACAGCAATGTGGTTGACTCTCAACTTTCCTCTGACAAGGGCAACAAGAGCCAGCCAGCAACGCCCATGTCCCACAAATGAATAAACAAAATGTCGGAAACATGGCAGCCAGTTTGTGCACAGCAAACAGCAATGTGACAATGATCAGATTTGAGATGTCGATGGAACTTCCCTGCTCCTGTATGAAAGAGTGCTGGGAGGTTTTGTACACCTACCTGAGCAGATTGCCAGGGACTCACTTTAACATCTCATCTGAAAAACAGTGTGGAACTCCATCAGTATTGTACTGGAGTGTCAGCCTTGATTGCTGTGCCCAAGGACAGAGGCTGGTTGTGCTTATCATCTGCATCTGTTATTTGCCTCAGCCACCAGTTGTGGTAGCAAGGTCCACATTCTTGTCACTAAGAAGAAACTTTCTCCTGAATTCCTGACTGGATTTATTAGTGACTATCTTATATTTATGAACCCTAGTTTTGGACACCACCACAATTGGAAACATCTTCTCTAGGTCTATTCTGCCCGTTATAATTTGAAAGATCTCTAGTTGTATGAGAAATGCTGACCAATTGTAAAATCTCTAGGGACAGTTACCTTCTTTGGGTGTGCCAAGGACAACCTGACAGGCACAGTGTAACTCAGGCAGGCTGCATCCGCAGAGAGGCTGGTGCATTTTTACTTCCCCCAACCACCAGCATCCTTCCCCTTTCCCCAGGCTATTTGCACAGCTTGGGGGCACTCCTAACACAATCAGGGCTCAGTGAATAGCACCGTCATCTCTGTGGGTGCAAGTCACACACCATGAAAGGTGAACTTTTGCTCCAGAGTAACACTCCATAGAGTCATAAAGGTTTACAGTATGGAAACAGACCCTTCGGCCTGACTTGTCCATGCCAGTTTTTGCCACTAAGCTAGTCCCAATTGCCCACATTTGGCCCATATCCCTCTATGCCCATTTACCCATTTACACCCTCTGAGTGAAAAAATTGCCCCTCTGGACACTTTTGTATCTCTCCCCTCTCACCTTAAACCTATGCCCTCTTGTGCAGGATGAGCCTGGGTAAGATGTTCTGTCAGAGAGGTTCATCCCCCGCCCTATCCCCATAACTCCACATATTTACCCCACTAACTTACACATCTTAGGACCTCAAGGGGCAATTTAGCATGGCCAATCCACCTAAATTGCACATCTTTGGACTGTGAGACGAAACTGAAGCACCCGGAGGAAACCCATGCAGATACGGGGTGAACGTGCAAACTCCACACAGACAGTTACCCGAGGCCGGAATCGAAACATGGCCCCTGGAGCTGTGAGGCAGCAGCACTAACCTGTGTGCCACCGTGCCACCAACGATTAAAATAGAGAGATAGATAATGATCTGATTATCACTCTGAAAGTATATTACTTTCTTGGAATATTCAGGGAAGACTACCTCCATAGTATTTAGGTATCTTTCTCTCTCTCAGATGCTTGGACGTAGAGCAGAAGTAGGCCATTCGGCCCATCGAGTCTGCTCTGCCATTCAGTGAGATCATTACTGATCCAATATGATAATCCTCAACTCCATTTTCCTGCCTTATCCACATACCCTTGATTCCCTTACTAATTAGAAATCTGTCTACCTCAGCTTTGAACATACTTAATAACCCAGCCTCTACAGCCCTCTGCGTTAATGAATTCCAAAGAGTCACTGCCCTTCTCACCTTTGTCTTAAATGGGTGGCCCCTTACTCAGAGATTATGCCCTCTAGTTCCAGACTGTCCCACAAAAGGAAACAACCTCTCAGCATCTACCCTGTCAAGCCCCCTGAGAATCCTATATATCTCAATAAGGTTGCCTCTCATTCTTCGAAACTCCAATGAGTACAGGCCCAATCTACTCAACCTCTCCTCACAAGAAAACCCCTCCATTCCTGAGATTAACCGAGCAAACATGTCTCCATTGCTTGTTTATGCATATTACTCATAGTTAAATGCCGGTTTTATATTCAGGTTGTCACCATTCCTGGGAGAGAGGGGGAAGACAGAGGCTAGGGAAGCGAGTTTGGGTGTGGAGGAGATAAGCCCATTAGCTACCAGCCCCAGAGCAGTCAACCATCACACACAAGCGGGATATAATTCAAGAGATTTCCAATATTCAATTTTACAATACTCAATGTTGGAAATTTACAGTGTATTTCTGGGTGATTTGAAAGGATTAAAAGGCATGTTGCTTCCCTCCCTGTGGCGCCTTGCTACATTGCTGTAGGCTTAGTGCACGAACTGAGAAAATCCAGCGTTAAATGGATGCAAATCAGTGAAGAAAAGTCTGCAAGTACAATGCCAAAATAGTCAAAGTACTGATGCACTGATCAACTGAAATGAGTATTTACTTCTTGGTTGCTCTGGAAGGCTTCCTCTGCGAGCCACATTGAAAGAAAGGCTCCACTATTTTATTCTAGACTACGCACAGAGCAAATATGGCCCCCTTTGTGTGGCAGTGGAAATGAATCAGTTCCAGAGATTCCCAGACCGAGACTGCATTAAAACACATGCTGCTGTAAGTACTGGCACAGCATGTCCACAGGAGGGTTGTATACAGTTTAATAGATTATATTTACACTCGTGCTGTGGCAATAGATTATCTTGTACGGCACAGAATGAGAATAGCTTGTCAGGACTGGTTGGGGGAGTGGGGCAGAGAGTGACTGCCCTTTGGAACACTGAAACATCTTTTAGGCCGTACACACTGACCTCCATACGTTTGGCTCTGTTCAGCTACTTTCACCCTCTCCGTTACCACCACAACCTTGCACCAAGCAGGTTCTTCCTTTTGCAAAGGGGAATAATGCATTTTTTTAAGGAAGCTACTTTATATACATGCTCTGCGCGCTGGAATCCAAATAGATTCTGGACCTCCAAAAATAACCGCCGTTCCCAATTTTGAGGACTGTTCAAATGTTAACTCAACAATTCATAGAGTATCTTTCAGAACTAACAGCCGGCCCAGAGGGCGTCAAGATCAATAAGTATTGGTGTAGTGTAACGCAGGAAATGTGGTGGCCAATTTGTGCACAGCAAGCTCCCACAGTGTGCCGATGGGATGGCCAAAAAAATGAGTTGTTATTGAGGTTGTTTGAGGGATAGGTATTGGCCAGGATGTCAGGAACATCACCACCAACCACCCCCCCCCACCCCCCCCCCCCCCCCACTACCCCCCCCCCCCCCCCCCCCACCCCACCTGTCCACCACCACCCAACCCCACTCCTTTCCTCTCCTTCGAAATAGTGTCATGGGATTTTTTTTATGCCCATAGAGGAAACTTGGAAGCTCCTTTGCACACAGCAGGATCCCAAAAACAGCAGCGACAGGCTTTGAGGTGTTGGTTGAATATAATGGACGTTGGCCAGGCTACCAGGGTTCACTCTCCTGCTCCCGTTCGAAATAGTGCCACAGGATATGGGCTGTCCAGCTGACAAGGATGGCCAATGTCCCAGTCACTGTTATCAGTGTCAGCACTGGAATGTTAGCTCAGTTCCCTGAAGTGGAACCTGAACCCGCAGCCCTATCTGATTTAGAGGCCAGAGCACTACTGACCGAGATAGTGTCAAACACCTTCTATTGACACTATTCCTCAGCTTTTGGGGAGAGGATAAGTGCCCCCTCAGCCCTCAATGCCAGGCTGCTCTGGCAAGCAATGGAACAGTGAGCTAAAAGGGAGATATAGCACTAAGAATATCATCAGTTCAAAAATGAGACAAACACCCAGGTTTGATTCTCGGCTTGGGTCACTGTCTGTGTGAAGTTTGCACGTTCACCTCGTGTCTGTGTGGGTTTCCTCCGGGTGCTCCGGTTTCCTCCCACAGTCCAAAGATGCGGAGGTTAGGTGGATTGGCCATGATAAATTGCCATTTAGTGTCCAGAGGATTAGCAGGGTAAATACATGGGGTTACGGGGGTAGAGGCTGGGTGGGATTGTGGTGGTGCAGACTTGATGGGCCAAATGGCCTCCTTCTGCATGATAGGTATTCTAAAAAATAAAGAACTGCAGAAATTGGAGGGTGGCAAATGTTGTGCCTTTGTTTAAAAAGGGCTGCAGGGAAAAGCCTGGGAACTACAGGCTGGTGAGCCTCACATCTGTGGTGGGTAAGTTGTTGGAAGGTATTTTGAGACAGGATCTACAGGCATTTAGAGATGCAAGGACTGATTGGGGCAGTCAGCATGGCTTTGAGAGTGGAAAATCATGTCTCACAAATTTGATTGAGTTTTTTGAAGGGGTAACCAGGAAGATAGATGAGGGCAGTGCCGTTGATGTTGTCTACATGGACTTTAGCAAGGCTTTTGACGAGGTACCGCATGGTAGGTTGTTGCATAAGTTTAAATCTCACGGGATCCAGGGTGAGGTATCTAAATGGATACAAAATTAGCTTGATGACAGAAGGTTGGTTGTAGAGGGTTGTTTTTCAAACTGGAGACCTGTGACCAGCGGTGTGCCTCAGGGATCGATGCTGGATCCACTGTTATTTGTCATTTATATTAATGATTTGGATGAGAATATAGAAGCATGGTTAGTAAGTTTGCAGATTACACTAAGATTGGTGGCATAGTGGACAGTGAAGAAGGTTATCTCGGATCTTGATCAATTGGGCCAGTGGGCTGACAAATGGCAGATGGAGTTTTAGATAAATGCAAGGTGATGCATTTTGGTAGATTGAACCCAGGGCAGGACTTACCCAGTTAATGGTACGGTATTGGGGAGAGTTACAGAACAAAGAGATCTAGGGGTACATGTTCATAGCTCCTTGAAAGTGGAGTCACAGGTGGACAGAGTGGTGAAGAAATCATTCAGCATGCTTGGTTTAATTGGTCAGAATATTGAATACAGGAGTTGGGACGTCTTGTTGAATTTGTACAAGACATTTGTAAGGCCACACTTGGAATATTGTGCACAGTTCTGGTCACCCTATTATAGAAAGGATATTATTAAATGAGAAAGAGTGTAGAAGAGATTTACTAGGATGCTACTGGGACTAGATGGTTTGAGTTATAAGGAGAGGCTGGATAGACCGGGACTTTTTTCTCTGGAGCGTAGGAGGCTGAGGGGTGATCTTATGGAGGTCTATAAAATAATGAAGGGCATAGATCAGCTAGATAGTCAATATCTTTTCCCAAAGGTAGGGGAGTCTAAAACTAGAGAGCATAGGTTTAAGGTGAGAGGGGAGAGATACAAAAGGGTCCAAAGGGGCAATTTGTTCACACAGGGGTTGGTGAGTGTCTGGAACAAGCGGCCAGAGGTAGTAGTAGAGGCAAGTACAATTTTGTCTTTTAAAAAGCGTTTAGACAGTTACATGGGTAAGGTGGGTATAGAGGGATATGGACCAAATGCGGGCAACTGGGACGAGCTTAGGGGTTTAAAAAAAAAGGCGGGGACAAGTTGGGCCGAAGGGCCTGTTTCCATGCTGTAAACCTCTATGACTCTATGAAACATTTTGGAACCTACACTATCAAATTGTCCAGAAACTACTGTCGGATTATAATTCAATCCACCAAAAACAAACGGCAGAAAAAGTCTTTCGGTATCGACAGGGTTTAATGAGTCCTCCTCCACCTCACAGTTTTCCAATTTGCTTTCCTTGAGTCCCAAAATATCGAGTGAGCTCAGCAGCAATCTGGCAGATTAAACAAATAAAATTCACAAGATGCCTAATTATTCCTTTCTCCCTCGGTTTAGCGAATTAAATTAGCTTCTTCGGTTCTCCTCCTTCTCTCCAAGCCAGAGAATTTTCAAGTACTAGAGGCAAAGGAAGAGACATTCAGTCATTGCTGTAGATACCCTACAACGTCCTGGGCTAACCCTCTTCACCTAGACAGTGGATAGAATGTGGGACTCGTCCACACAAGGAGTAGAAGGGGTGAATTGCCCCAATGCTTTGAAGAAGTTAGATAAACACACAAAGCGAGGAGCTGGAGCTAGAACATATCTGGACATTCTAATGTGTGCATAATCTCTAAAGGTACAAGAATAATGTCATGAAGCACTCGCTAAAGCATGTTGGGGAATAACCATAGGATAATTGAGTCTATGGTGAAATAAAAGAACTTGTCCTTGTACGTGACCTCTTGGTCAGGTCTCACTCGGAATACTGTGTCCACTTTTGGTTTCCACACATCGTGAAAGATATTGAGGCTTTGGAAAGGATGTGGTGGAGGGGGCAATTAATGGCCTTGGGTCACTGTCTGTGTGAAGCTTGCACGTTCTCCCCGTGTCAGTGTGGGTTTCCTCGGGTGCTCTAGTTTCCTCCCACAGTCAGAAAGACGTGTCGGTTAAGTGCATTGGCCATACTAAATTTTCCCACAGTATACCCGAACAGGTGCCGGAGTGTGGCAACTAGGGGATTTTCACAGTGACTTCATTGCAGTGTTAATGTAAGCCTAACAAAGAACAAAGAAATTTACAGCACAAGAACAGACCCTTAGGCCCTCCAAGCCTGCAACGACCATGCTGCCCATGTGAACTGAAACCCCCTATTCTTCTGGGGATCATATCCCTCTATTCCCATCCTATTCATGTATTTGTCCAGACGCCCCTTAACACTCACTATCGTATCTGCTTCCACTACCTCCCCCGGCAGCGAGTTCCAGGCACCCACACACCCACCCTCTGTGTCAAAAACTTGCCTCGTACATCTCCTTTAAAACTTGCCCCTCGCACCTTAAACCTATGGTCCCACCCTGGGAAAAAGCTTCTGACTATCCACTCAGTCCATGGCCCTCTTAATCGTGTAGACTTCTATCAGGTCGCCCCTCAAACTCTGTCGTTCCACTTGTGACACGAATAAAATAAACTTTAAACTTAAACTTTCTCCCAAATTGAGCTGGTCTGGGTTATTCTTCCTGTATTTTTTTCGTCACTCCCAGGAGGTCACACAGTTTCAGGACGGGTGACCACCAGTTACAGCCTTCTCAGGATGGGACAGCTTCTCATAGACATCAACGTTGTCGCAGGAAATTCAGTCTGTTCCTGTGTGGAATAGATTCCCAGACAGGGCAGAGTGCGTTGCACAGTGGCCACTGCAGGCGTGTCAGCATCGTGTGGTCACATTCTGCTTTCTCGGGACTTTAGAGCGGACATTGGCCAGCAGGGATGAGCGCCTGTTTCCGGAAATAAAGAGAACAGCTTTCCATTTCTGCATGGCGACCTGCTGATTCTCCAGCTGCTGAGGCCGAGGTCGTCAATCAGTCAACCGAAAGGGAATAAGTGAACCAATCGAGAGAGTTAACCCACAAGCTGCAGCATTGAGAGGAGCGAGGCAGTATTTTAGTCATTCAGGATTGCCAACTCTGGTTGGAGCTATTCCTGGACCTCTCGTCATACAATGTTCCACTTCCAACCCAGTCAAAAATCTTTTATCCCCAGACCCCAATATTTCGATAACTAACGAACAAAATTTTTCAAACAACATGAAAAAACAATCACACGTTTGTCTTTAAAAGCCTCTTTCATTTTTCTCCTGGGTTGCACTGGTCCGGGAAATCAATTTTAATTCCATCACTGAATCCCTTATCATTAACATTGACCAGAAACTTAACTGGATCAGACACATAGACACCGCTGCACAATTGTGACTCACCTTCTGACTTCCCAAAGACTTTCCACCACCTAGAAGGCTCAGGTCAAGAGCCGGGATGTGAGAGAACGCGTTCCGCTTGCCAGAATGAATGCAGCTCCAACCAAGGAGTGTGACAACTACCACGGATAAAGCATACCCCATCCAACACCTTAAATGTTCATTCCCTCTACCACCAGTGCACAGCTGGCAGTGGTATGTACCATCTATTAGAAGCATTGTCAAGGTTTCTTCAACAGCACCATCCATGAACTCTACCATCAGGAAGGCAGCAGACACATAAGAACAGCACTGTAATAATCTTGCCAAGGCCAATCTTCCATCACCAACACCCTTTATTTACATAGTGAATGGAGCACCGTGGGCGGCACTGCTGCCACACAACGCCAGGGGCCCGGGTTCAATTCCCGGATTGGGTCACTGTCAGTGCAGAATTTATACATTCTCCCCGTGTCCGTGTGGGCTTCCTCTGGGTGCGCCGGTTTCCTCCCACTGTCTAAAGATGTGCGGGTTAGGTGGATTGGCCATGCTAAATTGCCCCTTAGTGTCATGTGGACTAGCTAGCGTAAATGCATGGGGTTACGGGGATAAGACCTGAGTGGGATTGTTGTCGGTGCAGACTTGGTGGACTGAATGGCCTCCTTCTGCACTGTAGGATTCTATGATTCTATGAGCACTGCTTCTGCGGGTACACAGGTCAAAGCCCCAAGACCTAAAGTGCTCAGGTCCGGATCGAGACAGCTGGTTTTAAACTCCCACTGCTCCTTTGCTATTGGATGAGCCTCCACTCTGTTAATGATTCCCCATGCCCTCTGTGGCCATCATACTGACCACCACCTGCAGGTTCCAGTGCAAGTCACACACCACCACATACTGAGCATTCCTTCATGGTCATTGGATCAAAATCCTGGAGCACCCTAGCTAACAGTACGATGGAAACACCTTCAGCATACCATCTACGGTGGCTCAAGGAGGCAGTTCACCATCACCACCTCCAGGGCAATTAGGGATGGGAAATAAATGCTGGTCTCGCCAGTGAAGCCCACCTCCCATCAATTAATCTCAATGTCTTTCAAGGTGTAGTCTGAATCCTACAGGAAGGTTTCCTCCCACAGTCCAAAGATGTGCAGGTTAGGTGGATTGGCCATGGTAAATTGCCCCTTAGTGTCAGAGGGACTAGCAGGGTAAATACATGAGGTTATGAAGATAGGGCCTGGGTGGGATTGTTGTCAGTGCAGGCTCGATGGGCCAAATAGCCTCCTTCTGCACTGTAGGGATTCCATGATTATACGATTCAACTTTCTATTTTTAAAGAAGTCTCTCAGGATCTAGACTGCTTGTCTGACCTGGACTCCGCACCCACCCTTATGAAGGTCAGCATATCTCCAAGTCACTCAGTGTACCAGCTACTATTACTATTCTGCGTCTCACAGAGACTGCAGGACTCAGAGTTCCAGTCTGTGGCCTATCTGCTGCTGAAACTCTCCTTGTTAGCTCCAAACATGATGATTCCAATGTAATCTTGGCTAGCCTCCCATATTCCATCCTGCATTAATTTATGCTCTCCAAAACTTCACTGTCAGTGTCTTAATTCCCAGTAAGTGTCGTTCACTCCCCACCCCCTCGGTGCTCCCTGACCAACACTGGCTCTCAGTCCAGCAGAGCCTCAATTTTATTGTTTCCAAATGTTTGCTTGGCTTTATCTCTTCCTATCTTTGAATCCTCCGTAGCCATACAACCCTCCAAGACCTCTGCACTCCTCCCTTCCTGACCTCTTGAGCATCTCTGCTGCTAGACACTCCATCATTAGCAGCCGTGCCTTGGTGCTTGGCCCTAAGCTCTGGAACGCCCCCCCCCCCCCCCCCCACAACCCCCCACCCGGAATAATAGGGCATCCAGCCCCATTATCTAAAGAATTGATGGGGAGCACAGCCCTGCCCATATTGGCTGCCCTGCAGCCATTTTGTACTCAGCGGGGTGTCAAGTGGCTCAGGACGAGACTTCTGCCCCCATCTGGGGAGAAGTCCCTGCCGTAAAGAGCAGCTGACTGATCGGGTTCGTTAGCAGCTATGCAGTCCTAGCAGTGCCAGGTTTGCAGCAGACATTGCCAAGACTACTGTCAATCCCCAAAGTAAAGAAACTAATGGAGGCCAGACTTCAGTGGAGCCCCAGGTCTGTCTGGGACCTGGCTGACAGACCTCAGAGAGAGATGCGAGGGAGGTGGTAGAGCCAGTGGCGGGTAGGTTAAAGGGTGTACGACCCTATCGGTGGGGGGGGGGGGGGGGGGGGGGGGGGGGAAGAGGAACCCAAAGCAGCTCTCCCTTTCACTACCTTGCCCAGTCAAAGCTGCTGGGCTACCCACCTGGCATAGGCCTCCCCTACCATAGCTAAAATAGGGGCGGGGTCACAATGAGACACAGTGGCCAGTAATTGGCCACTTAAAGGCCTCAATCGGCCCAAGGGTAGGTGGATCACCTGATTACTTCATTCCCTGCCCCATAAAAGATCAGAGACAGATTGGGTGGCAGGTAGGTGGCAGACAAGCCAAGCATTTGACAAGGCACCCTGCCCCCTCCTCCCCCCCAACCCCAGGGCAGTAAAGGTCTGCCTTTGTGACTCAGTTTCAAGATCAGCCCGGCTGCACTCCTGACCCTCATTTGCCTCTCATGAGGTAAATAGAATGGTTCCAGCCCTTACAAAGATATCAGGAAAGTCCAAGAACTGGCTGAGGCCCAGCAGAGACAGGTGTCTGCTGTTTTCCTGGGGGACCTCAAGAAGAGTTACAGTGGAACGACAGCAAAACCATTCCTCCTGATCTTTCCTGTCTCAGTACATCGCTGAGGAGTCAGGGGGTAGTGTTTAGCCACAACAATCTGACCATTATTGCGTGTAGGAAAGGCCCGATAGACCCACTGGTCCTTTCTGATCTGACAATTTTATTTGTTACAGCAGATTGTATTTAAGCAGCCCCTGAATGCAGAAAAAAAACACCCCAAGGTATTTCCTCAGAGGATTGAGGGGAAAATGGGTCTCGTTCAAGTGACCTTGATTCGATTTGATTTGATTTATTATTGACACATGTATTAATATACAATGAAAAGTATTGTTTCTTGTGCACTATACAGACAAAGCATACCGTTCATAGAGAAGGAAAGGAGGGAGTGCAGAATGTAATATTACAGTCATAGCTAGGGTGTAGAGAAAGATCAACTTAATGCAAGGTAGGTCCATTCAAAAGTCTGATGGTAGCAGGGAAGAAGCTATTCTTATGTCGGTTGGTACGTGCCCTCAAACTTTTGTATCTTTTTCCCAATGGAAGAAGGTGGAAGAGAGAATGTCCGGGGGTGGGGAGGGGAATGGGGGGGGGGGGGGGGGGGGGGGGGGGGGCATGGGGTCCTTAATTATGCTGGCTGCTTTTCTGAGGCAGTGGGAAGTGTAGACAAAGTCAATGAATGAGAGGCTGGTTTGCGTGATGGACTGGGCTACATTCACGACCTTTTGATTAAAGGTTTCTTGTAGACATGGTGAATATCCCAATGGTGGGGGAGCTCAGAACTCCGGGTCATAGTTTCAGGATAAGGGGTATACTTTTTAGAATTGAGGTGAGGAGGAATTTCTTCACCCAGAGGGTGGTGAGTGTGTGGAATTCACTACCACAGTACGTAGTTGAGGCCAAAACATTGTGTGATTTCAAGGAGATATTAGATATAGCTCTTGGGGCTAAAGGGATCAAGGGATATGGGGGGGAAGGCGGGGTCAGAATATTGAATTTGATGATCAGCCATGATGAAAATAAATGGTGGAGCAGGCTCGAAGGGCCGAATGGCCTACTCCTGCTTCTATTTCCTATGTTTCTATGTTTTCAAAGGCACAGATCATCACAACAGTGCTAGAACGTACTCGATGGACTGAATGGCCTACTCCTGGTCTTGTGCCAAGGAGAAGCAGGGTGGGGGGAGGGGCATGAAGGGGCCGCCATTATCCAAATCTGCCTTCAGAGCGGGTGGAGAGAAAACTGAGGTAAGATGGGCGAGTGGGGTGGGGGGAGGGGAGAAAGCATTGTGGATATTACCCGACGGTGGGCACAATTCCCGGGACACAAAATACGGCCGGCAGCTGCACAGGAATGGTACAGCAAGCAGAGGGATATTAATAGGCCTGTCCTGCACTGCACATTCATCAGGAAATTAAGAGATCAGTTTGTTCCATAGCAGAATGAAGCGTCCCTCATTCCACCCACATACAGGTTCTAATCAGTCCCTCGAGGCAGGAGATAGCTCCACTGAATTAGAAAGCTAGAGAACTTTGTCAGCTGCAATCTTCAGCCTCCTTTGTTTCCCCCATTACTTTTCAGACCCACTTGCTTCCAATTTTAGCTTCCGCGTGGAATTCTGTGAGGAAATTATCTGAAGCAAAGACACTCACATTTGAATGATTACTTTTAACATTCGTAGTCCTGAAAATAAAGAAGCAAAATCAAAAAGTGGGTAAAACAGCTCAACAGCAATGCCAGCGACAATACAACAAAATATATTCTTTAAACATGTCCAAATTACTTCTCCGGTGTTGAAACTCAAAGCCTTGTGGGACAGTTTGGTTTCTTTCTGCTGTACAAATGAATTGCCTCAGAGACCAGGGCTGGAAATCATTGAATCCCTACAGTGTAAAAAGAGGCCATTCGGCCCATTGAATATGCACCAACTCTCCAACAGAGCATCTTACCCAGGCTCATCTCCCGGCCTATCCCCGTAACCCAACACATTTGCTCCGCTAGTCCCCCCCCTAACCTACACATCTTGGGACACTAAGGGGCAATTTCATGACCAGTCCACCTAACCCACACACCTTTAAAGTGTGGGAGGAAACTAGAGCACCCGGAGGAAACCCACACAGACATGGGGAGAACGGGCCAATTCCAAAATGTGCGGGTTAGGTTGATTGGCCATGATAAATTGCCCCTTAATGTCAGGGGGACTAGGAAGGTAAATATGTGGGGTTACGGGGATAGGACCTGGGTGGGATTGTTGTCGGTGCAGACTCAATGGGCCAAATGGCCTCCTCCTGCACTGTAGGGATTCTATGATTCCACACAGACTGTAACCCAAGGCTGGAATTGAACCCAGAATCCTGGTGCTATGAGGCAGCAGTGCTAACCACTCTGCCACCATGCGTGGCTGGGGAAGACTGTCTCATGTTTGATAGCACTAGGCAACATGCCACTCTCCCAGCTTGGAATTGCGTTGTTCAATCCTCCAGGAGTGTTTTAGAGTCTTCAGGAATTAATCTCAGGACTCTGCTTCACACAGCCCTGAAGAAATATTATAAGGGACAATAAAAATATTTTGTTTTTCATTTTCTTTAAACAATTGCATTTATTAGTCATAAAAATAGTGAAGGTGGGGAACCAGGTTGTTTCTCTGACAGCTATGTATCATCCCAATTGGATTTAGAACAGTTAGTTCACTTTGCAATTGCAAAAATAGGATGCTGTGAGGGTGGATGTATCAGGTGACCAATGGTGGGAGAGTGGTGATGGTTGGTGGCGGGATGGTCATGTGATTCTACCTCCAGGAATACATCCAATCAGAATTGGCAACCCATTTGGAATGAGAATGCTGATGCCCTGGACTGGGGCTTGAACCTACAACCTTCTCACTGAGAAGCAAGACTTTTAGGCTAGAATTCTCCAACCTCCTGGAGGACTGAGCGAAGGTGTTCTATAGAAACGTCAGCCAGCCTGAGTTTAGTCTCCCCAGTATAGAGTATTGGGAGCAGTGAACACAGTAGACCAAATTGTAGGAAGTGTATGTGAAACGCTACATCACCTGAAAGGGATGTTTGGGCCCTTGGACAGTGAGGAGAGAGGAGGTAAAGGGGCAAGTGTTGCACCTTCTGTGATTGCAAGGGAAGTTGCCGTGGGAGGGGGGGATGAGGTGTTGAGTGTGATGGAAAGGTGGACCAGGGTGTCACAGACCTGCGGAATGCTGCCGGGGGGGGGGGGGAGGTTGAGGGCAAGATGTGTTGAGTGGCGGCATCATGCTGAAGTTGACAGAAATAGCACAGGCTGATTCTTTGAATGAGGAAACTGGTGGGGTGAAAAGAGAGTACAAGAAGAACCCATTGACTCTGTCTACACTTCCCGCTGCCTCGGAAAAGCAGCCAGCATAATTAAGGGTACCACGCACCCCAAACATTCTCTCTTCCACCTTCTGTCGGGAAAACATACAAAAGTCTAAGGTCACATACCAAGAGCAGCTTCTTCCCTACTGCCATCAGACTTTTGAATGGACCGACCTCGTATTAAGTTGATCTTTCTCTCCACCCGAGCTCTGACTAACACTACATTCTGCACTCTCTCCTTTCCTTCTCTATGAACAGTATGCTCTGTCTGTATAGTGCGCAAGAAACAATACGTTTCACTGTATACTAATACACGTGTCAATAATAAATCAAATCAAATCAAATCCCGTCGTGGTCCTGTGAGAGAGGGGAAGGGGTAAGGGCAGAACGCTAAATCAAGATTATTCAGCGTCCAAGGGGAATCATCATGCCGGCATTGACAAATGCTTTTATTTTTAAAAGATGGTTTGTCCGTGAAGCATTGTAACAAACCAGGTGATGAGATTATGGGCATGATTTAGCCACTTGATGGGAGCTATTTATAGCCTTACCTCCTTTTAGAAAATTAAAATTAGATCTAGCACAGAACAAGAATCTTATCTTTCCCAGGAATTATGAAGCGATAATGTCAAAGGAGGTGGCATAAAGCCAGACTGGGGAGGGTCAGCTAGAGGACGAACCTCAAAAGGTGTCCCTCAACAAATTTCTCAAATGACAATATACGTTACTGTAATAAATCTGACTGCCTCCATTAACTGAGAGTAAACACAGTGTTGAAGTGTCATGTCTCACTAATTGATGAATATGGCACAAGACAGAGACTGTGGGGAAGCATTTTTTCTGCAGAATGCCGAAATTTGAATACATTGAACATTTCGCTGTGCCTGCATGGGCCTGAATTTTATCATCGGGGTGTGCCCAAAGTCAGCATGGCCTGATATCGATGTAAAACCTACTCCTGACCAAGATCACATTGTTCATGTGATAATACACCAAATACAGCCCACTCAGTGTGAAAGGTGACTGCTGGTAGGCTCTTCAGTATGCGTGGGGGTGGGAACACATCAGGTATTGGTTCTGATGGAGACCTGGCGGGGGGGGTTAAAAACGGCAGGACAGCTCCCTGAAGGTGGGCAGGAGTTGTCTCATTGAATGGCAATGCAGACTCAACGGGCTGAATGGCCTACTTTTGCTCCTCCAGCTTATTGTCGTCTTGTGGGAGGCCGACTGGGGGAGGGGGGGGGCGGTGTTTGAAAGCCTTGCAATAACTGTCCCAGGTGTCTTGCCTTGGCCTCAGCACCTGGTGGTCATGGAAGGTGGGTGGGCAAGTCGGGTGGGCATTCAGCCCCCCCCCTGTTCCTTGGCTGAGGGCCTGGGATTCCTGGTGGAGGAGTCAGTGCCAGGCAGCAAATTTTCATGCCAAAGGATGGCAAGAGCAGGCCACCCCATCTGACCAAAAAGGCCTGGGCAGGGGTCACTGCCCAAGTCAGTGGGCAGGATGGGGTGCACTGCTCATGGCTTCAGTGCCACAGGCAAGGGTAAGTGCGGAGAAGTGTTGACGGGTGCCCATTCCTTGGGACGCTCAGGGGTCTAAGAAGGTGTGTGCCAACTGGCACTGAAGCGAGGTGTCAGCATGTCTGGTCTCAGTGCATTGCAGGGTGTGGGCTTGGTGCTGTTGGAAGCTGAAATCGACTTCCAGGGAGGTGGGGCACGAATGATGAATTCTAATGTTCACTGTCAGGAGAAGAGAAGCCACAGTGCTGCAGAGTGTCTAGAATGGGTGTGATGTTCCCAACCTCACCAGACATGAGAGTCTTGCCCTGGAGTTGGAGTGCCCCTGGCCAGCTCGTGCCTTAGATAATGGTGAGTGGAGCTGTCGGAGGAAGGTACGAGTGGGGTACACAGATGCTTGTGCAACCGATCCTCCAAATGTTACGGGTTCCACTCATCTGAAAGTGAGCTGTCACAGTCAGAGTGCCCATTGAAACTCCAAAGCAGCTGGCACCTGCTGCATATGTCCATTGTCACCTCAGCCCACCTCACATACAGAGTGATTGTGATGATTGATTTAATGATATCTTCCTCCCGCATATATGCCATCCACAGGAGCCAGAGGCAACCCTGAGTTCCCCCTGTTAATTTCTGAGGAAGGCAGTGCACCTGCGCCAGTGTCACAGCCCCTTTCAGAAATAGGCACCAGATCAGATACTCACACATCGGTCGGCATTAGGTCATCGCCTCTGCAGGTAGTACACCACAGTTAGGGCACATCACGCCCATGTGAGGAGTGGGCAGGGACAGAGAGGGATCAGGGCCCTGACAGTTGGAGCACTTCTGGAGACCAGGATGAGGCTGAGTCCGAGGCAGATGATGAGCCTCTGGAGTCATCCATCAGTGGTAGACAGGGATCCGCAAACATACCACACGCTGGCGGACAAGTTGCCTGTCATCACTTTGGGCTCCTCTCAGGGTGTGCCGGACGAGGGTACCAGCTCTTCAGCCCTTCTGCCAGTGGCCGCTGCATCTGATGATGCCACAGTGACTGAGGAATGCCCAGCCATCAGGCTGGATGTACCCTCCCGGATGAAGGCAACTCAGACTCCACCAGCCAGAGGACGACTGCCAAGATGATCATGGCCACCTGGACAGCAAAGTCAGCAGGCTGCCTCCAATGTCACTGCCAGCAAGGTGGGGAGCACCAAGAAGCAGCACTCACAGACCTAAATTGAAGGCACCTAGAGCACAGCAGGGGTATGTTACGGGTGTCATTATTTGTGTTCATTCTTTTGAAGTTTGTGTTATGGATGGTACAGTCTCTGCACTCTGTACTGTGGCCCTTTTGGATTTTTGTCATTGATTTCTCTGCCTTCCACCTTTCCCCTTAGTGCCTTGATGTGGTTTGTGGTGGGAAGTCTGAAAGCAAACATCCGTTTCTTGTCCCAGTTGGTTTAATGCTGCTGCATATGGTGGGGCCAGTGCGTCACTGAGGTATGTTACTAAAGGCACAAAATAGGTGACATAATGAACCAGCCGGTACTCTGGATAGTGACCAGACTGGCTACAATCCAGGCTGTCCAGTTTTAAGAAGCGGACAAATGGTCACTCTAAATTTGAAAAAAAAGCATATGGCCTCCTCCTGCCCCTGTTGTGCTTTATTTTTCTCTGTCATGTTTGCTGTGGCTAGTGGAATCATTCTCTCCACTGTGTGCAATATATTGCTCTTACCGATGTAACTTTTCCCAAAGAATTGCTGAAGAATCAAATACAAGATGTTATCCTTTGCAAACACAGTGTCAGGCAGGACCTAGCACAATGTTTATAGGGAGGCCTCGCCCTTCATGAAGAAGGAACTAGGCCTCGCTCACCAACCTTACAGCTGCTTTCACAGGTGGGTAATAGATGCCTGGTTAAACTGGCAAATACCTTTTCCAATTCTCTAACCCTAATCACTGGCACATTTCACATTTGCATTTGTTACTCATTTTCCCTGGTGGCGATTATTATAAATAATAACAATTGCTCACACGTAGTGGTATATCATACTGAAATATCCAGCTGTATCTTTTTTTTAAAATGGGGTGATTGTTGCTATGGAGATAAAGGAGTTAGCTGTTCTCCACTAGTAACGCTCCCTCGAAAGAAAGTGAGAGAAAAAAAGAACTTGCATTTATATAGCGCCTTTCATGATGTCAGGATGCCACAAAGTGCTTTACAGCCAATGAAGTACTTTTGAAGTGTTGTCATTGTTGTAATGTGGGAAATAATTTTGTGACATAGGGAAAAATAAGCAACAATAAAATTAGTAAATGGTACATTTGTTTTTTATTAATGAGGTCCATACATCAGAAGCATTTCCTCCTCTCTACAAAAATATGTTTGACGTCTGACCTTAAAGAAAATCTCTCCGACAGGATAGCACTCCCTCAGTATGGTACTGAACCGCCAATCTGGATGACCCATTCCAGTCTCTGACTATGTCATTTAGACTTTGGCAGCTCGGTCTGTGGTGGTGCTACCAAGGCACCCTCAGTGATGGACAATGTAGACCCTCACACAGAGTACATTCTGTGCCCTTGCCATCCTCAGTGTTGCCTCCAAGTGGTGTCCAACGTGGAGGAGAACTGAATCAACAGCTGAGGGGTACAATAGGTGGTAACTAGTAGGAGGTTTCCTTGCCCACGTTTGACTGATGCCTGGAGATTTCATGATATCATAGAATCATAGAATCCTACAGTGCAGAAGGAGGCCATTCAGCCCATTGAGTCTGCACCGACCACAATCCCACCCAGGCCCTATTCCCGCAACCCCATGCATTTATCCTGGCTAGTCCCCTGACACTAAGGGGTAATTTAGCATAGCCAATCCACCTAACCCACACATCTTTGGTCTGTGGGAGGAAACCATCGCAGACACAGGAAGAACGTGCAGACTCCACACAGACAGTGACCCAAACCAGGAATTGAACCCGGGTCCTTGGCACTGTGAGGCAGCAGTGCTAACCACTGTACCACTGTGCCGCCCAGAGTTGATGTTGATGTTCAAATACAGTTTTACCTGAATTGCAGAAATGGGGATTGAGATTAATGGCACTGAAGGGAACAGGCAATGCAAACTACTTTGAACTGGCTACCTTGTATTTGTTCAAAAATATTAAACTTCAATCTTCTTAGAAACCCTACAGCACAGAAAGAGGCCATTCGGCCCATCGAGTCTGCACCGACCACAATCCCACCCAGGCCCTACCCCCATATCCCTACATATTTACCCACTAATCCCTCTAACCTACGCATCCCAGGACACTAAGGCAATTTTAGCATGGCCAATCAACCTAACCCGCACATCTTTGGACTGTGGGAGGAAACTGGAGCACCCGGAGGAAACCCACGCAGGCACGAGGAGAATGTGCAAACTCCACACAGACAGTGACCCAAGCCGGGAATCGAACCCAGGTCCCTGGAGCTGTGAAGCAGCAGTGCTAACCACCGTGCTACCGTGCCGCCCACAACTTCAGAAGCACCTTTCTCATTATTTTTACTTTTTCCCTCCCTTTGCGCTTTAGTTTCCTCCCTGCACTCCACAGCTTCCTATTCCACACATTAGACTCATAGAATCATCGGACGGTTACAGCACAAAAGGTGATCATTCGGCCTATCTGGTCTTTGCTAGCCCTCTGAAGGAGAAATTCACCTCGTGCCATTCCCTGCAGTCCTGAAAATGTTTCCTTTTCAGAAGGTGATCCCATTCCCTTTTGAAAGCCTTAACTGACTCCGGCTCCATCACACACTCTATCAGTACACTTTAGATCCTAACCACTCACTGCATGAAGAAGTTTCTCCTCAGGTCATCATTGCTTCTTTTACCAGCTATCTTAAATCTATACCCTCTGGTTCTCGATCCTTCCACCAGCGGGAACAGTTTCTTCCCATCTACTCTGTCCAGACCCCTCATGATTTTGAATGCCACCATCAAGTATCCGCTTCTCAGGAAACCAGTCCCAAAGCTCTCCAATCTTTCTACGTAACTGAAGTTCCCCAACACTGGAACCATTCTCGGGAATACTGTTAATCCATAGGGCAGACAGATTACCCATTCCTTCTGCAATGGGAACTCACCTGAAGGTCACAGATTCCTGAGTCTGTTGGTCATATGAGGACTGAGTAGTCATCTATTGTTTCACTGGCACCATACATCCACACATATATGGGAATCATGGCAAAGTACAGAGTTTGGATGGAATTGGCTGAAGGATAGAAAATAGCAGGCAAGTCCTCATTAAAGGAACCAAGTTGAGATGGAGAGGATTGGTAAATGGGGTGTTCTGGGGATCAGTACTGAAACGCTATTGTTTCTACGTTGAAAGCAAAATACTGTGGATGCTGGAATCTGAAGCAAAAACAGAAAATGCTGGAAAATCTCGGCAGGTCTGACAGCATCTGTGGAGAGAAAATAGAGCCAACGTTTCAAGTCTGAATGACCCTTTATCTGCTCTGACGAAAGGTCATCCAGACTCAAAACCCTGGCTCTATTCTCTCTCAGTAAGAAGTCATAGAAATCATAGAAACCCTACAGTACAGAAAGAGGCCATTCGGCCCATCGAGTCTGCACCGACCACAAATCCCACCCAGGCCCTACCCCCATGTCCCTACATATTTACCCACTAATCCCTCTAACCTACACATCCCAGGACACCAAGGGCAATTTTTAGCATGGCCAATCAACCTAACCTGCACATCTTTGGACTCACAACACCAGGTTAAAGTCCAACAGGTTTATTACCATAAGCTTTCGGAGCACAGCTCCTTCGTCAGATGGAGTGGATATCTGTTCTCCAACAGTGCACAGACACAGAAATCAAGTTACAGAATACTAATTAGAATGCAAATCTCTACAGCCAGCCAGGTCTTAAAGGTACAGACAATGTGGGGGGAGGGAGCATTCAACACAGGTTAAAGAGATGTGTATTGTCTCCAGACAGAACAGCTAGTGAGATTCTGCAAGATCAGGGGGAAAGCTGTGGGGGTTACTGATAATGTGACATAAATCCAACATCCCGGTTTAGGCCGTCCTCATGTGTGCGGAACTTGGCTATCAGTTTCTGCTCAGCGACTCTGCGCTGTCGTGTGTCGTGAAGGCCGCCTTGGAGAACGCTTACCTGAAGATCCAAGGCTGAATGCCCATGACTGCTGAAGTGCTTCTATTCTCTCTCCACTTCTATTCTCTCTTCTATTCTATTCTATTCTATTCTAACTTCTATTCTCTCTCCACAGCTGCTGTCAGACCTGCTGAGATTTTCCAGCATTTCCTGTTGTTGTTTCTATGTTGCATCAATTATTCAGACCTGGAAATCCAAATCAAATTCATCAAAAAAATGCGCGCTGTCTGCAGCATACCCTCTAAATCCAACTTGTACGCTTGTTCTATGCTCTTAAAACTTAACTAACTCTTTTAAACTTCCTAATACTGCTCTTTTTAAACCTCTTCTTCCCCGCTGCCATCAGACTTTTGAATGGACCTATTATATATTAAGCTGATCTTTCTCTTCACCCTACCTATAATTGCAACACTATATTCTGCAACCTCTCCTTTCCTTTTCTCCTTTGTACTCTATGAAGGGTATGCTTTGTCTGTATAGCACGCAAGAAACAATACTTTTCACTGTATCCCAGTACATGTGGCAATAATAAATCAAATCAAATTTATAAATGATAGTAAGCTGAGGAAATAAGGGAATAGGAGCAGGCAGCTTAGAAATTATGGAATTAAGTGGACAAATATGTAGATGCGTGCAATAAGTATTGATTAAATTTAATTTAGGTATAATAGTGAGACAATCATCGGGCGATGCCAAGACACTTAAGGCTTCATTAGGAACAAGAGGTATTTAGAGTCATAGAGGTTTACAGCATGGAAACAGGCCCTTTGGTCCAACTTGTCCATGCCGCCCTTTTTTTTCAACCCCTAAGCTAGTCTCAATTGCCCGCATTTGGCCCATATCCCTCTATACCCATCTTACCCATGTAACTGTCTAAATGCTTTTTGAAAGACAAAATTGTACCCGCCTCTACTACTACCTCTGGCAGCTTGTTCCAGACACTCACCACCCTCTGTGTGAAAAAATTGCCCCTCTGGACACTTTTGTATCTCTCCCCTCTCACCTTAAACCTATGCCCTCTAGTTTTAGACTCCCCTACCTTTGGGAAAATATATTGACTATCTAACTGATCTATGCCCCTCATTATTTTATAGATCTCTATAAGATCACCCCTCCGCCTTCTATGCTCCAGAGAAAAGTCCCAGTCTATCCAGCCTCTCCTTATAACTCAAACCATCAAGTCCCCATAACATCCTAGTAAATCTCTTCTGCGCTCTTTCAAGTTTAATAATATCCTCTCTATAATAGGGTGACCAGAACTGTACACAATATTCCAAGTGTGGCCTTACCAATGTCTTGTACAATTTCAACAAGATGTCCCAACTCCTGTATTCAATGTTTCTGACCAATTAAACCAAGCATGCTGAATGCCTTCTTCACCACTCTGTCCACCTGTGACTCCACTTTCAAGGAGCTAAGAATCTGCACCTCTTGATCTCTTTATCTGTAACTCTTCCCAATGCCCTACCATTAACTGAGTAAGTCCTGCCCTGATTCAATCTACCAAATGCATCACCTCGCATTTATCTAAATAAACTCCATCTGCCATTTGTCAGCCCACTGGCCCAATTGATCAAGATCCCGTTGCAATCCGAGATAACCTTCTTCATTGTCCACTATGTCACCAATCTCAGTGTCATCTGCAAACTTACTAACCATGCCTCCTATATTCACATCCAAATCATTAACATAAATGACAAATAACAGTGGACGCAGCACCGATTCCTGAGGCACACCGCTGGTTACAGGTCTCCAATTTGAAAAACTACCCTCTTCAACCACCCTCTGGCTCTGTCATCAAGCCAATTGGTAGCCAATTAGCTACCTCACCCTGGATCCCATGAGATTTAACCTTATGCAACAACCTACCATGCAGTACCTTGTCAAAGGCCTTGCTAAAGTCCATGTAGACAACATCAACTGCGCTGCCCGCATCTACCTTCATGGTTACCCCTTCAAAAAACTCAATCAAATTTGTGAGACATGATTTCCACTCACAAAGCCATGCTGACTGTCCCGAATCAGTCCTTGCCGCTCTAAATGCCTGTAGATCTTGTCTCTCAAATACCTTCCAACAACTTACCCAACACAGATGTGAGGCTCACCGGCCTGTAGTTTCCAGGCTTTTCCTGCAGCCCTTTTTAAACAAAGGCACAACATTTGCCACCCTCCAATCTTCAGATGCCTCACCTGTGGCTATCGATAATTCAAATTATCTCTGCTAGGGGACCCGCAATTTTCCTCCCTAGCCTCCCACAATGTCCTGGGATACACTTCATCAGGTCCCCAGGGAATTATCTACCTTGATGTGCTTTAAGACTTCCAGCACCTCCTTCTCTGTAATATGTACACTCCTCAAGACATCACTATTTATTTCCCCAAGTTCCCTAACATCCATGCTTTCTCAACAGTAAATACTGATGAGAAATATTAATTTAAGATCTCATCCATCTCTTGTGGATCTGCACATAGATGACCTTGTTGATCCTTAAGAGGCCCTACTTTCTCCCTAGTTACGCTTTTGGCCTTTATGTATTTGTAGAAGCTCTTTGGATTCTCCTTTGTCTTATCTGCCAAAACATCTCATATCCCCTTTTTACCCTCCTGATTTCTCTCTTTACTCGGACTCCTACACCCCTATACTCTTCAAGGGATTCACTTGGTCCCAGCTGCCAATGCATGTCATGTGCCTCCTTCTTCTTCTTGACCAGGGCCTCAATATACCGAGTTATCCAGGGTTCCCTACTTCTATCAGCCTTGCCCTTCACTCTAAGAGGAATGTGCTTACCCTGAACTCTGGTTAACACACTTTTGAAAAGCCTCCCACTTACCAGACGTGCCTTTGCCTTCCCACAGACACCCCCAATTAACTTTTGAAAGTTCCTGCCTGATACCATCAAAATTGGCCTTGCCCCAATTTAGAATGTTAACTTTTAGGCCAGACCTATCATTCTCCATAGCTATCTTAAAACTAATAGAATTATGGTCACTGGTCCCAAAGTGATCCCACACTAACACTTCTGTCACCTGCCCTTCCTTATTTCCCAAGAGGAGGTCAAGTTTTACTAGTAAAGAGAAAGCTTTATAGGGGATTGCAGCTCTGTGCTGCCCTGACACCCGCCCCCCGCCCCCGCTCTGGAATACCTCGATGTCCAGCCCACCCCCTCAGCAGTGGCAATTCCCCCTACCCTCCTCACCTGGCAGCCCCCCCTGGCAGACCGCCCCCCACCCCCCCCCCACCCCCCCTCCCACCCCCCCCCCCCACCCCCCCCCACCCCCCCCCCCCCCCCCACCCCCCCCCCCCCTCCCATCCCCACCCCAATCACTGGCCTCCTTCCAGCCCAGACTGATCGCCATGCAGAGTGGCAGTGGGACCCCCCTACCCCCACCGATTGCCCCTAGGCCCTGCCCACAATAAGTCCTGCCTCCTTGGTGCTGTCCAAGAACTGGGCCAGAGCCCCAGTTCTTACATGCTTACTACATGGCTGCTCGCTGATTCTGCACAAGAGAGCACTCCATCCTTTAGGGTGATCACTCGCTCTCCATTCCCATTGGTCTCTCAGGCCAGGTGACCCTCTTCTGCTGTCGTAAATAGACAGACACCACAATAAACAAGTGTAAGATGCTGTATATAGGAAAGAAAAATGGGCAACACAGATACTCACTGAATGGTGCTGAAATAGGTACAGGGAAAGCTGTGGGACAGAGAAGCCTCAACACTCAACATTCCCACCATTACAAAGAAGAAATCAATAATACCAATAGGTTGAAATTATGGGCCTGATTCTCCCATCGTGATTCGCAACTTTTCTGGCAGGTCCGGTGCGGAGAATCGCGTGTCGGCCATTTCGCGGGATTCGTGCATGCGTCGGGAACGCATGTGCATCTCCCAGAACCGGAGAACAGTCGCAGTCGAGACTGCGCTGGAAACCAGAGGGAAGAGAGGTAAGTGATTTGAATGTTTTTTTAATGTATTTTTAATATATTTTGCATGTGATTATCGGGCCCGGCATGGAACTTGCCGGTCCGATTGAATCTCCCACCCCGCCAGGAGTACTTCATTCCGGCGGGGTTTAGAGTAGCTCCCCATGTTTGGGAAACTAGTGGGAGGCCCCGCCGGAATGAAGGGGGGCAATCGGGGCCCCCCATGGGGTCAGACGGTGGGGGGGTGGTGCCCCCTGGTCATGGGCACCCTGGCAGAGCCAGCCTGTGCCCCC